>NC_052500.1:13122918-13428516 GCF_016617805.1 Bactrocera tryoni
TTCGGCAAGTTTCTTGTCTCGCGTGACATACACTTGGTTCGATGGTATGGCATGGAGAGGTTATCGAAATCCATTAGAGGAGAAAGATTTATGGGATTTGCGTTCACAAGACAGCTGTAACGAAATCATGCCAATATTCGCGTACTATTGGAATAAAAGTGTGCACAAAAATTATAAGAGCCAAACACCACCACAGCCCAAGGCGCAGTATAGTAATGGAAAAGTGGAATTTGAGAACCCCCATGGGCGTTCAGAAGAGAAGAAAAAAATCACATCCATAATGCCACCTATTATTAAATCATTTGGAGGAGTCTTTTTGCTTGGTTCCTTACTGAAATTTATCTGTGATTTACTGGCATTTGCGCAACCTCAAGTGCTCAGTTTAATTATAGGTTTTGTGGAAGATTATGCCGACGAAAATGTCGAAAAACAACCCGAATGGAAGGGTATTTTCTATTCTGTGCTCCTATTCATTACAGCTGCTGCACAAACATTTATCCTGGGACAATATTTCCATCGCATGTTCGTCGTTGGCTTGCGCATTCGTACTGCACTTATAAATGCTATCTACCGCAAAGCTTTAGTCATCTCAAATGCAACACGCAAACAATCGACAGTGGGTGAAATAGTCAATTTAATGGCTGTAGATGCGCAACGTTTTATGGATTTAACAACGTACATAAATATGATATGGTCAGCGCCGTTACAAATTGCCTTAGCCATGTACTTTTTGTGGCTCCAACTGGGGCCTTCCGTATTGGCCGGTCTTGCTGTGATGATCATTCTGATTCCTGTTAATGGTGTTATAGCCAATCGCATTAAAGTATATCAGATCAGACAAATGAAGTATAAGGATGAACGTGTTAAACTAATGAACGAAGTGCTCAGCGGCATAAAGGTGAGGATATTAGTTAACCAAAGCTATAATAAAGTGATTTTTTTTTTATTTATATCCGTTTGCATTACAAGACTAAATTATTTGGGTTTTAGGTGCTTAAATTATATGCTTGGGAGCCAAGTTTCGAAAATCAAGTGCTGCAAATCCGTGAGAAGGAAATAGAGACTCTAAAAGCCGCTGCGTACTTAAACGCCGGAACCTCGTTTCTCTGGTCATGTGCCCCCTTCTTGGTAAGCTGATATAATTTTCCGAAATACCAACATTTCTTTTATTTACAGCACTATTCGTATGTCTTACGATAAACACGAATAAGTAAAATGTACATGTTTTTTATAATAAATTTTGCATTTAAAAGGTCTCCTTAGTTACTTTTGCTACATACGTTTTATCAAGTAATGAGAATCAGCTAACGGTATCCAAAGTATTCGTTAGTATCGCGCTGTTCGAGAATATGAAACTACCGTTGGCTACGCTGCCAATGTTATTTATCGATTTGGCTGAGGTAAAACATCAAATTTGTACGGATTGGTGGAGAAAAACCTCATAAAAACATCAAAAGAAAAACAAAACAAAAAAAAAATGAACTCACTCATTAACTACTATAATGCGGAGCGAATATCTATAGCAATGATTGCAAAACACATTAAGTGCAAAGAAAATACGTAGTTTCCACAACATTGCTTCACATTTGAAAGCAGCATTGGTGGCAGTAGTCGTAGAAAATGATTACAAATAAAAAACTCAAGGCCTCTAGTGCATATACACATGCATTTCTAAACTTTCTTCTAAAAGTTAAAATATTCATTAGTTCATATGTATTCACCGTTTCACTATGATAACAAACAAATTTCTTATATTTTATTTCTGCCCTTCTAGGTGTCATTGGTCACTTTCGGTACATATGTTTTAATTGATGAAAACAATGTTCTCGATGCAACTAAAATATTCGTTTCATTATCATTATTCAACATTTTGCGCTTTCCATTAATAATGTTGCCCATGTTGATAACCAACATGGTTCAAGTAAGTCGACCTGATTTATAATTGTGTTATTACATGTGTTGTCGTTGTTTTTGTTTTTGTGTTTACTCTGTTGATAAACGATAAATCGTTTAATGTGCTCAGTTACATACATATATGTACATACTTATGTAGATGTAAATTAATTTGTAAATATTCCCTGTTGCAATCCTTTGTACTGAAATTTGTAAATATAATGATATTTAAAAATAAATTTTGCTTAATATCTATTACACCACTCCCCAACTGACTTGTAAAGCGCTAACTTTAATATTTTTAAGTTTAAAAAAATATAATTAATAAAAAAAATTAATTAATTAATCAAAAAAAATAATAATTTTAAAAAAGTTTCTAAACAAAATTTCAAAATTTTTGCTGTTGCTGACAACACCCACCGTACACTTGTTGTTTGTTCGGGTAACCGAATTTTTTTATACTCTTGCAATTTGTAGACTAAAATCAGCCGCATGTTTCAGACTCTTGAAGATCAGTTATATGGTGCCTAAGGCAAGTTTTTGTCCAATTTTTATTAATTTTAGGCATAAAGAAACACTGTTATTAGAAAAATACGCTCTCTCCATTTCATTAATATAACTCCGACATGGGTCAACTGAAAGTTTGAAAATCTTTAAATTAGATACATATATGGGAGCTAAGGGCAGTATTGACCTGATTCAACCAATTTTTAGTTCAATGTACTATATATTATTATCAAGAAAATATTTCATTAAATTTCAATAACATATCTCACATATTCACCGATATTTTCGGCAAAAAGTTAGTCATACGCACTGGCATCCACATCGGACTCGAGATGGCTAACCACAAAGCCACTATTTCTGCAAAGTTTTATCCGAATATATTTATTGGTGCTGTGTAGTGGAAAGTGAAAGAATTATATGGAATCTAAAATTGTGACATATGGGAGGTAGAGTGCTTCTAGTGCCCATTTTCACATCGTGACATACGATCGTTAGGATCGGTGTATAACGATTTTGGTTTCAATTAGTGGAGTAGTTGCGGAGATATGTGATTTCATCTAAATGTGGGCGGTGCCACGCCTATAAACAAATTTTGACACCGGGTACAAAATATAATGTTTCTCTCTCTCTCTCTCTCTCTCATAATCCTGATCATAACCCTATATACAACTCTATTACTTTTAGGTGAACACAACTATTGTACTCTGAAGCACCATGTTGCAAGAGTATAACAATTGCTTGGTCGCTTTTCGAAATTCACTATAAGCAATTCATGTATAATTGGCTTAATTATAACGTTTTTCAATATCTTGTAGCATATAGCACTTGGTTTACTGTCATATTGTAGTTTTGAAACTAAAAAAAATACAAAAAAATATTTTCATTTTTCGCTTTTACTAACAAGGAAATTGTTCATTACTATATGTGCATACTCAATGTATGATAAATTTTATTCAATATATAAACTAACTTATATTTATTTCTACAATCCTTTTACACATCACCAAAATAAAACACAGACTCAAGTTTCTGTGAAACGTATTAATAAATTCATGAACAGCGAAGAATTGGATCCAAACAGTGTCCAGCATGATCCCAAAGAAGGTAAATATGATGCGAAACTTTATTGTGGTTCACTCCTAACTAATCTCATTAAAATTTTCTAACTTTCAGCCGATCCAATGATCATCAGAAAAGGTGCCTTTTCGTGGGGTGATGGAGAACAGACGTTGAAAAACATCGATTTGACAGTGAAGAAAGGCACATTGTGCGCTATCGTTGGTACAGTTGGTTCCGGCAAATCTTCACTCATACATGCGCTGCTTGGTGAAATGGACAAATTGTCGGGTCGCGTAAACACAGTGGGCAGTATTGCATATGTGCCGCAGCAGGCATGGATCCAGAATGCCACACTACGTGATAACATTCTATTTGGCTTGCAATACGATCGTAAACGTTATAATCGTGTAATAGATGCGTGTGCCTTACGTGCCGATATCGACATGCTGTCAGCTGGCGATCAAACTGAAATCGGTGAAAAAGGCATTAATTTATCTGGTGGTCAAAAACAGCGTATTTCTTTGGCACGTGCCGTATACAGCAATGCTGATTTGTATTTACTTGACGATCCATTAAGTGCTGTGGACTCACATGTGGGCAAGCATATATTCGAAGAGGTGATTGGACCGAATGGTCTGTTGGCGAAAAAGACACGTGTACTAGTCACGCATGGCATTACATTCTTGCCGCAAACAAACAATATATATGTAATGAAATTGGGTGAAATTAGCGAAAGTGGCACCTATCAAGAATTGTTGGCGGGCAAAGGCGCTTTTGCGGAATTCATTATACAACATCTGCAAGAGTCTCCTGATGAGGGTGATTTGGATGAGATTAAACAACAATTGGAGGGTACCATCAAATCGGAAGAACTTCTGGGCACATTCGAAAAGGCCATTTCCTTAGCACGTACTGAAAGTTTGTCAGATTCTGTGTAAGTTTAAATATTAGTTGTTGCAATTTTCAAGGCATTAATCTGTTTTGTATTTATATGCGTAATGTAGTTCCGTGAAGTCGCTAGAGAGCGGTAAAGGTAGCTTACGGCGCCGCAATATTGGTCGTCAAGACTCACAGACTTCAGCAATTTCAACATTGTCGCAAAAGAAGACTGATTTGGAAGAGGGTAAACTAATTGAAACCGAAAAATCAGAAACTGGTGGTGTGAGTATTTGTGTTTATATATGTATTTTATTTCCTTACGTGAAAAATTTACGATATATATATTTTTTTTCACCACCAATACAGGTACAAATGCATGTTTACAAGCATTATATTAAAAGTGTTGGCATTTTCCTGTCACTTGCTACCCTCGTTTTGAACTTCATCTATCAAGCATTTTCGATTGGCTCAAATTTGTGGTTGACAAAATGGTCGAATGACAAGGCTGTGGAAAACGACACGGGGCTGCGTGATATGTACTTGGGCGTTTATGGCGCTTTCGGTTTTGGTCAAGGTAAGCACAATGTTCTCTAACTCTATACACTATACACATAAGTAAATGTAAATTTATATTTTTTAATCTATTAAGTGTCTAGTGTTTTTATGTTTCTTTTGAATTTGTATGTCTGCCTGGCGTTTCATAAAGCTTCTTTATTTAATGCATTTATTTTGCTATTTTCTATAATTGGAATTATTTCATTTTGTACATACCATATTGAAAGGTACCAGGGTATTTTTTTTTGTGCTAGTCCAAAACATTTATTTTCGTATTACTTTATGGTCTCATTATTTAGTATATATTACTTATTATTTTGTATTTTAGTTACTTATTTTCTATTGAATTCACCCTCTATTAAATGCTGGCCTTTGAAATACTAACGCTTCTCATTTGCAATATTGCTGCCATCATTTCTTGCACTCCTAATCCTCGTTCAAATTTAAAAGAAAGTTTTATTCAATATATATTAAGTCCCCTACTAACATTTGTTAACACTATTACTAGACTAGAAAGCACAAAATTTCTTAATTTTCAATTTCACTGGAAACTTCTATGCCTACTTGCACGTTTGTAAATACAAAGCAATTTCATCTGCTACGTATGCATATGCATACATATGCACCTAAATGCATAATATTCAAAGCTTGGCACAATTATATGGTACTTGGTTTAGCGGGTAAACGTAAATCACGCGGTTATATTGATTTTATTAAACACTTCTTTCGAACACAATAAAATAGTGCTTGGGAGCTATCTTGCTACACTTGCCATTTCCATCGGCTGCCTTTATTGCTCGAAGGCATTGCATACGAACCTTTTGCATAGTGTTTTCCGATGGCCTATGGAATTATTCGATACAACACCATTGGGAAGACTGGTAAATCGCTTCGCGAAAGATATCGATACAATCGATACTGTATTACCGCACAATTGGAGCTCCGTCATGATGACGGCTTATTCGGTAACTAATTTAGAAACAAAAAATATATATACATTTCAAGGTTAATAGCATGCAAACATGGCTTTCGACTATAAATAGCAAGAAGTTTCAACCTAAAGGCTAGAATGATTTAGAGAGGGATATCTCAATAATATGGCGTAATCAACATAACTGTTTACAGTCGAAATTTGTGTACCCTTAATATATTTCATATGCATCAATGTTTTTTTCTCACATTATGAAATATGTTACTAAATACTATCGAACAATGAACTTACAAAAATAAGATTTTTTTTAAACACGCGAAGTTGAATTTGGCTAACATTGGAATTCATATGCATACATGTATAGCATACATAAAATTTCATCTGGAACTAAGGCATAATTAAACCAATTTATACTCGTCAGACGAAACATTTGTTTCCGAAAAGTATTGATATTAACCAGTGTTCCTTATTTATCATAGCATATTTCACTATTTGTTTACTATAATCATCAATTTACCTAAGTCTCACCTCAATATTTTATAAAACAGAATTTTGTATATACAATTCATACACGTAGTACCCAAACAATTGATTTGCATTTCTCGATTAAATTTATATTTCTGTATGTTTATTATACCAGATTTATGTGCATACATACATACGTTACGTATCACTCAAAAACATTTTTTTTTGTTACAAAAGCGAAAACGAAGCAGTTCCAGCAGTGTAACTTCTTTGCGCGACTCATACCTCTTCATACATAAGTTTTCTCGAGTTGCTTATTCGCCGAAAAGTTGATGACCTTGCTTAAAATAGTGGTTGCTTACAAGTTATTACATAATTCGAAATATATTAGTGCATTAATACATAATATTTGCTTTTCTGCTTGATGTTGTAATCGCCGTTAGTATGCAAAGCTTCTACTTCGGCCGATGATTGTCCATTGGCATTTTAGTTGTCCGTTGCAAAGGTTGAAATGAAACCACCTAAATTAATATAATTAAATGCTTATTACTAAAATGCATTTATTATTCTTTTTTTTCTTTTAATTGGCTATTCTTTTTTTCACACAAAATGGACAACACCAAATGCGAATAATGCATGCATGCATGTTGTCATATAATCACCTATCCTCAATAGTGGTTTCCAGTTACTTTTCCGTATTGGCTATATCATTGGGTTGTATTTATTCATCGATTATACTACACGATCATTTATTGAAAAACGTTTACCGCTTACCAATGGAATTTTTCGACACTACACCACTCGGCAGAGTTATGAATCGTTTCTCCAAAGATGTTGATACCATTGATAATGTTCTACCACAAAATTGGCGCGTTGTCATATCACAATTTTTCTCGGTAAATTCAATACCAATTGATTTTATATTCAATATTAAACAATGTGAGCTCAGCAAAACAATTCTGAAAACGTTGTTCAAAAGTTGAGCACATATAGTTTAATATCAAAGCTGTATTTGCCATTTGCTGCGCATAAACGAAATTCATATTCCATTAAATTAAATTAATACTCACCGATCAAAACGGCTGTCGTGGGAATTGATTCATATTCCATAAAAGTTTTCGATTAAAATTTCGCAGCGAACAATTTTTCTTATATACAGAAATATTTTACTATTTGTACACAAATACAGCTTTGAATTTTATCAAAATTATTCCCTGCACTTTATAATTTAAAATGAAATTGCATTTATCATTCATATAAAATTCAACATTTTTGCACTCAAAGCATTACATTCGTTCAAAAAAAAAAAAAATCACAATTCTGGAAAATACTGCCGTGATGACAGTCTTTGTCCAGATAAAATTGGTTCGGTAGTGAGAACGGTAATCTACTTTATCATATTTTCTGCTGTTTGGTTACAAAAACCTCGGTGCTGAAAAGTTCAAAGCTTGTGATCCACTGATCTACTAAATTTGTGCGTTAACTTCAACTTCTTTGCTGCAATCTGACTGCAAGTGTTTTCACACCGACGTTCAAAAAATAGTTTTCTCATGATAATTTACTTTGATTATTTATATTTGGAAAGTTGTGCATATACTGTTCATCATCTCAATTGGCACAATAGAAAATTAAACACAATACTCACCATATTACCTCATAAATGTCAAGAAATTAGGTTTATATTGTAAAAATAGCAACTCCTCCTTAAGTGTGTTTGGTTGCATATATTAATCTTTCCTCTAATCATTTCCACAATATACGAAATATTAAAAAAGAAAATTTAATTCCACCCAGTACTTACATATCGTCACCTGAAATGCAAAATAACGTAACAACATTTTCGGAAATTTACAGTGGCATGAATGAAACACGAAATAAAATGGATCATGAGTGAAATAAAATTTTAATATTGGTTAAAACTAGTTTATATTTGATCGGAGAGCCAGAAAATGTTGAACATATGTAATATTATGTAAGTAATTTGAAGTAGTGAAGCGTAATCTATAAGACATTCAATTTCGAATTTTTTGATGATACGTTATTTTGCATTTCAGGTGACTCAGGTAGTTTGGTCGTTTTACATATTAGCGAATATTTATTATATTTTTGTTTTTGTTGTTGAAAATCATTTAGAAACTGTTTCAAAGATACATACATACAATTTAACTATAATACACCTAATCACACTTACTAACCCAAACGTATATTAGCACCTTTGTTTGTGACTCTGCACCAAAAACAAATATTGTCAAAGAGTTCGTTAAACAGATTCTTATACATATAAATTATTTTTACATACAAAAATCACTAAACAATTATACAAAACTCCTTGCAGTTGTTAGTCAAGCTAGCTGTTCGGTCACATTGGCACTCGGCTGTATTTATTGTGCTAAGGAACTTCATAATATACTACTATCGCGTGTATTACGATGGCCCATGGAACTCTTTGATACGACGCCTTTGGGTAGAGTAATCAATCGTTTCTCAAAAGATATCGACGCGGTTGATTTCACTTTACCACAATTATGGCGCACAGTCATAAGTCAATTTTTCTCGGTACTAAATAATTTTCCGTTTCATTAAACATCCTTTGCATAAACGCGCACACATACACGCTCATTACATATACAATACAGCAAAAACCAAAAAAAAAAAATGCAATTAGACAATACTATCGAACCGCAAACTTAAACACACAATTACGAACTCATAACGTTGTCGTTTTGCCCTAAAATCTGTGATAAAAATCTGAATTATTTATCAATATTTCCAAAAATTTGTAATGCAATAATGAAAATTACATGGCGCTAAGTAGGAAATTACGTTGTAATGTGCATTTTTCGTTGTGTTGCAATGTGTTAATGGTTTTGCGTCTTAAAACCACTAAAAGAACTATATGGTGTATATTTTCAACCGAAATGTGCACCAACCTATCTCTTATGAGATAATCTGCTATATATGCTTCACAACCACAAACCGCAGAGAGATCTTATCCTTAAAAATTACTTTACAATTTTAATAGAGTTGCAAATATTGTCGTTACTTTATTTGTAGTTTTCATAATTCTCAGCTGATGTATGTAAATAAATGTAGCATTAATATACCCTCATTGGAATGCACTGAGTATTCGCCTCAGATTTAGCGACTAACCTTTTTTCTGTTTTTTGGCTTCAAGCGCATTTACTTACCGCTTTATTAATTTAGCTTTACTTTTCCTGTGTACATTTGTATATAATTTATTGAAATTTGCATGCTATTTCTTTTGTAATTGTTGCCATAGCACGTTTAATATATGTATTTCCGATATATACATATAATAAAAAAATATTGCTGACATTTTCGAATTTTATGCTATATTTTCTACTTTCTATTTTAACATTCATAATGCTACCAAAACAAATATGTCGCAAAACATTATACATAACATATATTTTGCAAACTTAAAACGGTGAATTTGTATTCGCTTAGTCATATCCCGGTATTTATCTGGACTGTGTTTGGCATTTGGTTGCCTAAATAGCTCCTTGGAAGTATTTGTAATACTGGTTAAAAAGGTAATGCGTTGGCCAACTGAACTATTCGATACAACTCCGTTGGGCCGCATACTCAGCCGCTTCTCGAAAGATATCGATACGTGCGATAACATACTGCCGGGTGTGCTGCAACAATTTATGTCAACACTCTTTGGGGTAAAAAAAACAAAACAAAAATAATCCACTATAACTAAAAAATATTAAAAAAATATATACGTATATTTATGTATACATACATATGTACATATGTATATTTGTTACATTACTGCTTTTTCGTATGATTAATTTTACAAGGCTTCTGAAATTAACAAACGCCTACCAGTATTCCATTCAAAATAATTGGTGTCGGTGTTGCTATACAAATTTAAATTATTGCATGCAATTTAACAAAAAAGGTCGAAACCGACGGCATGAGTGCTTAACATGGCAACGAATAAACTGTAAATTAATAACTAATCTGGACGGTACATTTACTCACTGTGCTCATTTCAATATTGATGCGATTTTTTTCTAATAAAAAAACTTGTCAGAAGATTGATTTTCTTATGGAAAACTGCAAGCAATTTGGCAAAAAAACCTATGAGCCTTTGCAGTTTCTCCAATAAAAGTCAGTCTACTTATATACATGCAAATGCCGCCATTACTTGATTTAAAACCCATAAAAATGCACAACTCCATCAGTTGCATGAAAGTTGCTTTTTGAGTTTAAGTAATTTGTAACTTAACTATTTAAGTATTTTTTTTTTTAATTTTGGTGTTTTCTTTGCATGCTGCTTCTGCTTTAACGCAGTGCTAAGAAAATATTTTTTTTTTTAAATATTTAGTATTAACGGTGTAGTTGATTAGTATCATACTTTATTTTACTTTATTATCGATCATTAGCGTAGTTTATGCGATAGAAATAGAGTATTCAAAAGCCATATACTAAAAATCATTTTTGAGCACTCCCAATTTGTCGCATTGCAGCTATTTTCTTTATATAATTGCTTTAGTATAATTTTTTTCTGGTAACCATTCCATTTCAAATCATTAGCCTTAAGTAGATATAAATTAGATATCACACGTTTTATATAACTGAATATTATTTAATTACTATTTTACATTACTATTATTATTACATTATTATTAATATTACATTTATTACCATAGCTAAAAATTATTGCTTTACTTTTACTATTATCTATCCTTATTTCGTATAAATCTTAAAAATTATTTGCATACATTCTTTTGCAGCAGTTAAATTTTAAAAAATATTTACATACATTTTTTTGCACTACTATTTATTTAGTAATATATTTCTCTTGCCTCCTTTCTATTACATTTCAATTAAAAACTCATGTTTCTCCTTTTTTGCTGTTTTCAAATCAATACTAAAAACATAATACATTTTCGCAATTTTGTAGGCTATGAAACATTTCCAAAATATTAGCGCACTCATGGCAGAAATTTCGGTTGCGGATAACCGTACATACATGCTTAAACACCAATAGCTCTCACAAGCGTTTTAACCGATTTTTAGGTATAGCATGTCTTCTTTTACACCACCATATCTACGTTTACCACCGAATTTTACATAATCGCCATTATATATGTAATACTTGAATAGGTGCAAAATGTTCATAAACATCCAACAATGCGTGAAATTTCGAATTTCTTGAGATTCTTCTACCCATTTCATAAAAAAAAAAATCACATATGGCCATGAGATCTTTGGTTCATCCAGCCCTACAATCTGCTTATAACGAATGGCAGCACAAAGACACTTTTACCCTTTTTCCGGAAATTTCAGTTAAATATAATTTTACTGTGTTTATTTTCCTCAAATTACCGTAAACACTACACATCCCACTCCTTGAACATATCATGGGTGCATATGCCGGAAACTGTGACTGTGTTGAAACATAGGCGTGTTTGCTTATTTCGCTGTCGCACTGGTGTACACTGGCACACTCAAGGCGGCCAAGGAGCTCCATAATGATCTGCTTAAGTTTATAATGCGCGCACCGATTTGCAATTTCTTCGATATCACGCCAGTAGGACGTCTTTTGAATCATTTCAGCGGTGATATGGAAGTGATCGATGAAGAATTACCCGGCACACTGGATAGTTTCCTTACAATAATTTTTATGGTATTTATATTGTTTCAGTTCTTTCAACTTCTTCTTACAGACTTGCAAAACATAATTGCAGCTGTTTACATAATTTATGGTTTGTAATTTTACAAAATTTTATTCATTTTTATTTCACTCAATTCATTTTCTTCGAACATTTAACATTTGCCAATCACAAAGTTTCCATACCTAAATCTGATTTTATTTTTGTTTTTTTTTTTTTTTGAGCCAAAAAACAAACAAACCGCTCAGCCCCCCAGCCCAGCCTAACATTTATTTAATTTAGTTAGCGAGTTTGCACACTAGTGGAGTTTTATATAATATTTAAAACTTATACACTCATATCTCATCCGTATAGCTCTTTGCAGTTACGGCGCATCTTTAGCTGTTGCTGTGGCCACAATTCACGCATCTTTACGAATATCTCACGAACTTTATAGTAGCCTCTTACATTTGCCAACCGAATTTTTCGATATAACGCCCACTGGGCAGATTTTAGATCGTTGCACTAGCGATGTGCAAATATTAGACACAATAATGCCGCTCAATACGCGAATATTTATGTCGACCATGTTTCAGGTACATGCATATGATTATCTTGTGAGAAAACATAAATATAATAAAATGATTATAAGACCTTTCTTTATGTTCACATGATTTTTATAATTCTTTTCTTTACATTTCCAGTTACATACATATGTACATTTATACATTAGGGAGTCCGTTACTTCTTAAGTTAATTGATTTTTTGCAAACGCTCCCTGCAGTTAAAAATAAGAATCCAACGTAAACTAGCTCATTGTTTTCAATTCAATTAATTCTCTTTTTTAATTGAGTGGCATTTTGACGTTTTCTGTTATAATTGGTTCGCTGTTGCTTACATTTTATACGCAATTTTTGTTTACATTTTGTTAGGAAAATTTGTATAAAAACTCGAAAAACTTTTTCCCCATCTTTTTAATTGTAGTCTATTATTTTATTTTTCTATCTCTTTAAATTAATTTATTTTTTTGCCGACCAATCTCTGCAAAACCTTAAACAAAATGATTTTTTATAACCTCATTAAGTATAAAATTAAGCAAGCACAATTCGTTAATGATAGGTATGTAAATAACAAAATGTCTATTAGGTGTAAAATATTATATAATTAAGGATTATATATCACAAATATATTTCTTTCTTTGAATTTACATATAAATAAGTATATTAAAAAAATTGGAAAGCAAAAAAAAATTATTATTTTTATAAACAACTATATACTTACATATGTATGTATAAGTTATTGGTACATTATCGCAAGACCATTTTTAGCTTAGAGTCCAAGCTGTAAAAAGTTCAAAATTGTTAGTTTCTACCCTCTTAGTTGTATATACCACCCATATTAATAAGTTACGTAAAAAGTAAGTTCCTATTAATGCTTTTTGCTAACAGTTACTAGCTTATAAGATCTCTATCTGTGTGTATTGGGCGATCTGTATGCATTTAAGAATTTAGTGTGTATCAAAAAGGAATGATTTAAAAAAATTATTTGTTCGTGCCTAACGAGTGTAGAAATATTTTTGGATACAATTAACTAACTACGTAAACTTCGAAACCCTCTGTGTTTAATTTAATAACTAAAACTGTTATCGCAATATTTCATTTATATGTACGAATTGGCATGTTCTGACGTCGTTTCAAATATCTACCAAATTGGTACTAAATGCGCACCTATCAGGGCAAATTTATATAACGGTTCTTGTTTTTGTTTACTTTCGTCGGAAATGCATGTTTGTACATGTCCAAAGGATGATGTGCACCTAACAGGGCAAATTTTTATAAGTGTTTTTGTTTTTTGCGTTCATCGAAAATGAATAACTATCTTGACGCTGCAATGAGTATTTATTTCGGTGCATTCTTGGCTTCGAAAAACTTATTCGTCTAAATTTTTAGGTTAATTATGCGCGTACCAAACATTTTTTTAACAAAATACGTTATGTACGTAAATATTATTAACACAAAGTTTAACAGAAGCCATATCCCTGTTAATTAAATAGGGTATGTTGTTTACATCGCTTCACTGACGACGATTTGCAAGCATTAACTTAAATGTGTGTACGAAATAGTAAACAATCGAAATGCAACCATTGTGATGTTAAAACTAATAACAAATCATGCTCATATAATGATAAAAGCGTAAATAATCTATGTACGTATGTATGTGTGTCCCATAGATTTTTAAATAACCAACGTGAAA
Source organism: Bactrocera tryoni (assembly GCF_016617805.1). Classification (NCBI taxonomy): domain Eukaryota; kingdom Metazoa; phylum Arthropoda; class Insecta; order Diptera; family Tephritidae; genus Bactrocera; species Bactrocera tryoni. Next base: position 13,137,088 of record NC_052500.1, read on the forward strand.
TCGTCACATGTCCATATAATTGAGTGCATTCAAATGAAATTTTCTTAAACAAAGATCTTTCCCTAAAAATCTTTAAGAATCGCCAGCAACTTGTAGCAATTTGAGCCAAAATTTTACACTATCACTATCATTCCCGCTGAGATCAGCTAATTGTATAAGAAAAACGTTAATAATTTGGCTATAGCAATAATATAGTATATTTGTTGTAACGCATCTCAAAGTGATTAAAGTTGCGTGAAAGTTTTATACGTTCTCTTTTTTGATAAAATCAAAGTATTTTAAGCATTATTGGTACATAGTATATGAATGTAGTAGTTAGATATAGGTTACAGTAAATACATACATACATTTAAATGTATATCTCTAAAAAAGCCACCTGTCCTGTAACTCGTTTGCAGCTGTAGTGTCATATTTAATGACTTGCGCCCCATACTTGGGTGCTTTGCGTGCGGCAACTGTGATCCATTTGATGCTATTAAAAAATATGCTACGCGTACAACTGAACTTTTTTGATACAACACCCACGGGTCGCATATTGTCCAGATTTTCAAAAGATGTTGATGTCGTTGATACAAAACTGCCACAATTAATTGATGACTGCCTTTGGTGCGGTTTTCAGGTATGCATATAAATACTAAATGCGTTCGTTTAGTTTCAGCGGGTTGCGTATTAATGCCGTATTTAATATACAAAATTTTACAATTATAATCAACAACACATATGTACATACATACACACATTATGTATTGTACAGGGGTATTTATGTATGTCAGTTCACTTACTTGAACGCCAATAATATGTATATTAATGTAATATTATAATGCTTACGATTTTTATAAAAAACTGTTAATATTACTTTGTTGTTGCCGCAACGCCTTAGACTTGAAATTGTATCGACATGCACACGATTACTGCAAATATTTAGGCATTTGAGGAACATAGCCGTCAGTAGGAAGAAAAAAATTTTTTGATCTATAATAAATTGAAGTATGTTGTTTAAAAGTAGGTATTATATTTCGAAAACAGTTACTGCATGAAAATTTTGAAAAAAAATATATAATGCTCACCATTTTATGTGCTCGAAGTACTCAAGATAGGCTTGATATAGAAACAAAATTACTATATACATACATACATATATAATATACCTTAGATTCTCTATAATTGAAATATCTAACTCTGCTCAGATTGCTACATCAATATCAAAATTCTTAAAATTGCACACGAACTTATTGTAAAGGGCCTCCACCCCTTTAATTTATTATTATGTAATTATATATATCTCTTTTTGTTTGTTTTTGGTTGCAAAAACGTGGTAAGATTAAGTAAATAAATTAGAAAATGTGTATCACCAAGTTTTTGAATCAAGTAATGGCATTTCTAACCTCAAAAATATCCTGTTATAACATAACCAAAAAAAAAAATCCGTTCATTATTAACATCATGTTTCACAAGTATAACACATTTTTACATAAAATTTTGCCAAAATACATATTAACATATTTATTACTTTCCTTCTTCGATTGTTTGTTGAATTTCATTTAACGCAATATAAAGGTTTTGGCCACTATTGTGGTGATCAGCATGTCGACGCCGATATTCTTGGCAGTCATTGTGCCCATAGGCTTGCTATATTATTTTGCGCAACGATTCTATGTTGCCTCTTCTCGCCAATTGATGCGTTTAGAATCGGTGTCGCGTTCGCCAATTTACACGCATTTCAACGAAACGATCACTGGCGTAACGACCATACGTGCTTATTCGGTACAAGATCGGTAAATACCCATTAATGAAATGAATAAATGTAGAAATTATTTATACATACACATGTTAACATACTTATATTACCTTTTATAGCTTTATCGATGAATCAGACAATCGCGTGGACAAAAATCAGGTCTGCAAATATCCTTCATTAATCGCAAATAGATGGCTAGCTATACGTCTAGAAATGGTCGGCAATCTAATTATTCTCTTCGCAGCACTTTTTGCCGTATTAAATGGTCAATCGAATGCTGGCCTTGTCGGTCTATCTGTGAGTTATTCTTTGCAAGTGACGCAAACGCTCAATTGGTTGGTGCGCATGAGTTCCGATATTGAAACAAATATTGTGGCTGTGGAGCGTATTAAGGAGTATGGTGAAACAAAACAAGAGGCTCCATGGGAATTGGAAAACTCGAAAGTACCTCGCGATTGGCCAGTGGAGGGTCAGGTGGTATTTGAGAATTTCAAAGTGCGTTATCGTGAAGGTCTGGATTTGGTTTTGCGTGGCATTAACTTTACCATCAGCGGTGGTGAGAAAGTGGGCATAGTCGGTCGTACAGGTGCTGGCAAATCCAGTTTAACGCTGTCTCTGTTCAGGTGAGTTAAACGTAGGTAGTAATGGTGGCACTTTTAAAGGTTTATTTAGTTTATATCACATTTATTTTTTTCACGTAATGCGCAACTATTTATTCAAACAAATTATTGTATTTTTTTTTAGAATTATCGAGTCAGCCGGTGGTCGCATTTTAATAGACGGTGTAGATATTGCTACATTGGGCCTGCATATGCTACGCTCTCGACTCACAATCATACCACAAGATCCAGTCTTATTCTCAGGTACACTGCGCATCAATTTGGACCCATACGAAGTGAAATCGGACGATGAACTATGGAAAGCGCTGGAATTATCTCATTTAAAAACTTTCATTAAAACACTTCCCGCCGGCTTGAATCATGAGATTAGTGAAGGTGGTGAGAATTTATCTGTGGGCCAGCGGCAGTTAGTGTGTCTGGCGCGTGCTTTATTGCGTAAGACGAAAGTTTTGGTGCTTGATGAAGCTACAGCCGCTGTAGATTTAGAAACAGATGATTTGATACAGGTAAGCTGGCAGAAATGTGATCTAGATGCATAATTAGAAAATTATTATTTTTTGTTTTTTCTTTGTTTTTTTCTAGAAAACTATTCGTTCGGAATTCAAAGAATGCACTGTTCTAACAATTGCCCATCGTTTGAATACTATAATGGACTCTGATAAGGTGATCGTTTTAGACAAGGGTGAAGTATCTGAGTTTGCTTCACCTGCGGAACTACTAGATAATCCCAAATCGGCATTCTACAGCATGGCAAAGGATGCCAATCTAGTGTAAATGTATTATTTAATTGTCACCTTTTTCGTTATGAAGAATTTCGTTTAGTTTCTGCGAGTTAAAGTTAACATTATTGAATACGTTACTATAAGCAAACATAACAGCAAAAATAATACAACAAACAAACAATTAATATACATACATACATGTATATATACATTCACATCACTAGACGACAGCTAAATACGAAAAAATGCAGACACTGTCACCTTAATTTTGTTGTTCTTAATGTTTGTACTTACAAATACTGTAACTTACTAAGTTTTCAAGCATGAAGTATTTTTGTATTTCAAATTCATGTAGTTTTTATATTTGCTTCACTGCTAAAACCATATCCTGATTTAAACTTAACAAGTGTACTCACTCAGTAAATAACGGCCAGTTATTATGAAGAGATTATGTTACATATCTTTGTACTAAGTGCGCAATCTTAAACGTATACGCTATACTTAATTTCTGTTTATATAAAAGTTATTTGTAATTATTTCTCTTCTATTTGGTTCTGCAATTCAAGTGTACGGAGTTTGGAAGGTAAGCCAGATTTGCGCAAATAATCTATGTGATAACTGATGTAGCTAAATTCAATTTCTAAAACTACCTCACATTGCACCATTTAAGCAAACAGAGATTGATGAATAACGGAAACATTTGTTTATTACTTAATTGTGTTATGTAAGGTTTAATGTTAATATTGCTATTACGAGTACTTATATTTTTGCACCTAAACTGCATGTTAATTGGAATTATTATTTTTAAGTATGTACAATAAGTGTGAATAGTGTAATTACTTTATTGTCTTCAATTATGTTTCGATTATGAATAAAAAATAATTATATCTTTACGATATACTTATGCAAAAAAATGTCATAGATTTATGAATTTACATGTAAATATGTAAAATCTAATTATATAGTACATATTAGTAAAGAAAAAAGCATTAAAATTCTGTAAAACTATAATGCAGTTGGCCTTCTGATACTTAGCATGATGAACTAATTTAGATATATGTACATACATATGTATGTATATACATGTTTTATAAATTTTAATATTCTTGTGTAGAATGCGAAAAAATATGTATGTATAACATTGTAAATTTTTTTGTATTGCGTAAATATTATAATAATAAAAAAGCCAAAATATACAAATTAGCTGTGATCTGTTTAAAAAAAAAACACTAGTGAAGCTGTATTCCTACACCTAGGCATTGTTTTGCAAGTCTATTGAATATTAATTCAGATCGTTCGCTTTAAATACTTGAGTTCATAACGTTATATTGCACACTGATATACATATTGAGCGTACGTTCTGAATTAAATGTTATCATTTACGTTCATATACTATATATTTGTTTAATCACTTATGTGATCAACAACAATATTATTATAAAAAAAAACATTTGTGAACTTACGGGAAAGCAATTTATACTATTGTGGATTTCCTTATATGCAAGCTAATACGGCCAACATATTTGAATATTATTAAAGTGATTTCCATTCGAGTTTGGAAGATCTTAAATGCGGATGACCATTGTGTGATATATAAAGTTTATCACAAATATTTTTGGGGCAACTTTCACCGCTCAAATGTCGGCCATCTTGGATATCAATAGAAACAACCTCAGATTCCCCTTGACATTTCTCAAGGGATGCCTCTCAGCTGTTGCTCTGTATACATCTTATCAGCTGATAATTTCTTTACTCCCCTTTAACGATGGTTAAGCCTTACAACATCTCAAACAATGATTTCGAAACGTTATTGAGTTTCTTCGTACACGTCATATGATACATTGACGAACTATTGTTGTTTTATATATTGTCAGAGAGGTAGAAATACAATTGTAGATACAAAAATTGTTAAATTAAATATATTTACTAATCGGCAAACTTTCATAACAAAATTATACAAATTTTGATAGCAAGTACCCTGTATCGACGAAACGTTAATGACAGATAAAACACGAGAAAACCAAATGTCAAATGAAATAAACAGAGAAGAGAATACTTTTGTACGCTTGTTGTTGCATGTGCAGTAAAAAAGTCTAGCTGTTTTAAAATAAAAGTTTTCTTAAATTTTCAAATATCATTGCAATATAAAAACGAGTTATTCACATTGAACTCGCATACATAATTTTGGTAAAAATGTCCACATCAAATGAGGAACTGGTGGAACGCGTCGTTGAAGTAACGGGTGCAAATGCAGATGAGGCTAAACACTTATTGAGTGCCTGCAACAACGACGTAGAGTCAGCTGTTGCCTTGTATTTTGAGCAAGGAGGAAGTGCTACTGAAGCCGTCCCAGGACCAGTTATTGACGATGAAGATAATGTTCGAGCACCTATAGCGCCAAAGCGTGAACAATTAATAGGACCTGAAGATGATAATTTTCTAGCTGCACCCTCTTTATCTGCTTCGGGGCGAATGCAACGCATGAATCAGCGTGTGAAAGTCTGTCCTTTTCGTGATTTCGCACGTGAAGGAGCATTAATGGAAGAACAATTGCAAGCAGACGCATCTGGTTTAGGATCATCAAATGGAGCATCAGGTCGACGTTGGGCTAGTACTCGCGCTGCGTCTATGGTGACATCAGCCGTTAGAGCGCAGCCTACAGATTCCAAACCATCCACTTCATCGCGTTTGGGTGATCTCTTCCGTCCACCAACTGATATATCATTCGCTGGTACTTTCCAGGCAGCTCGTGCTCGTGCGACGGCTCTCAGCCAATGGTTGCTTGTGAATGTTCAAGATGAAAATTTTAATTCACAAGTATTAAATCGCGATGTTTGGTCCAACAAAGAAGTGCGACAGGTTATTAAAAGAAGATTTCTATTGTGGCAAGTGAGTATGGTTACGCAAACTTAATTAAAAAATAGAATTATTAATGCAACATTTGCGCAGATTGATACTGATACTTCGGAGGGACGTCGTTTTGTTACATTTTATCATTGTGCGAATTTGCCGTATGTTTGTGTGGTTGATCCACGCACTGGTGAAGAGATGTGGAAGTGCACAGAGCCGAAGGAATCGAATGTTTTATGTGGGTTGCGTGAATTTATTAGTGAGCACAAGGAATTCATGGATGACGGTGCTGATGACAGTCCATCTACTTCCAAGCGCACTATTACCTTGTCAGATGATGAACAGGAAGTGGAGGGCTGTGTAGAGAAAAAGAAACGCTTAAAATTGCTCGATCTAACAGAAGAAGAGCAAATTAATTTGGCGATACGTAATTCCATGCGAGAAAATGGCAATGCAAATGGCAAAGGTAAAAGTAAGCATACTGCTAATAATGAAGACCGTGAGGAGGGCACTAATGATGCGGACGATAGTAGTGAATTCGAGTCGATGGAAGAATTCGGGGACGAGGATAGCAAAAGTGCATATGAACATACGAATACATCATATGAAACTCAGCTTGGTAAAGATACCAACGAACTAACCGCTCTTAGACTACGTTTACTCAATGCCGAAGGTAATGATGAGGTGGTACAGTTGCGTTGGCCATCGGATACGCTACTGAAAGTGCTTCGACTATATATTGGTGAAAAGCATGCACATGTTACAAAAAATGGCGGCACATACAAATTGATTTGTGCGTTCCCTCGAAAAACGCTTGAGGCAGAGCATGATAGTGCTTCAATGAAGGAATTGGGTTTGCATCCTTCAGCGAATTTACATATAACATTAGATGAGTGATTATTTATATATGTATATCACAAAGCCGAGCATTATTATTACTACCTTTAATTAAATTTAATTCAAAATATTAAATTAAGATTACAAAATTAAGATTTGTCAAAACATTTCTTGTTTAAAGAAAATGTGGCGGTTGTTTTTTCTTTTGTATTACTAATTATTATGTAATTTAAAGGATATTGGAATCGTCTTTCATAAAATACATTATGTCGTACACAATTCTTATTAGTGAATTGAAATTTTTAGAAAATAAAGGCTTTGGATGGAATACCATTTTTAAAAGGGGGTCTTTAAAAACAAAAAAAAAGAAATTAAAGTATGTTTCGATTTGTTGACTTATCGAGTCTTATTATGATCGATAAAAACTATCACTAACAGCAACATCACTCATTGAAACAAATCAGCTGAGTACGCGCGTAAATACTTCCAAATATTTGTGATGCTGGAATGAAAACAAAAAAATATATCGTATAAAAAGCAATTTAATTAAATGTGAGTGGAAATTAAACATTTGAAGTTTATCACAATTAATTAAACAATTTGGTGAATGTGCATAGCTGAGTATAGAAATGTCTGAAAAAGAATCTGCAAATGGAGCAATCTCGTCGCAATCTGTTGAATGCACCCGATTACGTGAATTTAAAAACTATCTTCGTGAGTTAGTGCGGGACAGAGTAAATAATGCAACCACTGCTGGAGAAAGTAATCGTGCTTGCATTTCGCGCAACAGCAACGAAACATACCCAGTGTGTTCTCAGGAAGTGACCGCTGAAATAATTATGACTGTATGGAATCATCTACAGTTGAAGCGATGCCCACGATATTTTCAAATATCCATTTTGCGAGCCGTCGTTGCAGAAGTCGAACAGGGATTTTCTAATGCTAAGGAATGTGAGTTCACTGTGAAAGGAATAAACGATTCCACTAAATCAACAGATAATGAAATGGTTTATGATTTGGTCAAATTACAAAAGTATATAGTAAACAATTTGGAAAAATTGCTGACACGTTTGACCGATAATTCTGAAGTAGGCAACATACCGAATTTTGCAGATCCAGAAGATTTATGTCTGGATGGAATAAAATGCAACTGCAATACGAAGCTGCCACCAGTAGCTTACACTACTGGTCATATTAAAAATAAACCACGCAAAATGGAAGATCGTCATATTTGTTTGGAACGCTTTAGTGAATTATATAAACTAAAATCTGCATACAGTTTTTATGGTGTATTCGACGGTCATTCAGGCCCATTGGCAGCAAGTTACGCTGCAAGTCAAGTACCATATCTTCTAGCTGAAAGTTTACGATCCATCAGCAATGACCTTGATGATGCTACAGCGTATAGGGAAGCTTTTGAGCATTCTTTTCTACAGACAGATGAAATGTTCTCTCGGAAAGGAATTTCCAGTGGAACAACGGCCGTTTGTGCACTTCTAGCGCAACAGACTCCACCGTCTTACGGTCATTTATACGTTGCATGGGTAGGGGATTCAAAGGCACTGCTTGTTAGCCCAACGGTAAGTTTACAATTAGTTAAATCACATAAACCGGATGCACCAGATGAACGCAAACGAATTGAAATGTCAGAAGGTGGTGGTGCTGTGCTGTATGTCCAAGGGCAATGGCGTGTAAATGGCATTTTAAATGTATCTCGCTCCATTGGCGATTATTCAGTGATTCCAGCGATTGCAGAACCCGATTTTGTGGACGTTTCCCTAACGGCGGCGCACGATTTTATCGTTTTGGGTACGGACGGTTTATTCGACCATGTGCCCGAAAATAAAATAGTGGACACTATTTATAAATTATTGGCCGATACTGAGCAAAAAATTGAAAACATTCCAAAAATTCTTATAGAATTAGCAAAAGATGGAGACTCCCAAGATAATATTACTGTTGTTATTATCTTTTTAAAAAATCGACTCGATATTGTTCAAAATTATAAAAAATATTAAAGTATTAAAACAACAAAGTATAGATGCTAGCAAAGTTTTAGGGATATCAACTACAGCGAATATACAAATACATACATATATGTATGTATATTGAGAAACATACATATAGTAGATATGTGCATACTTACATTACCTTAATATGTAAATTTCTTACTACGCCTTCCTTTGACCTCCAATAACTCTTCGAAATATTTAAAAATATTAACATTCTATGATTTTTTGACTTATACATACATAAATACATTTCGGAAAACTTTAAACAAAATTTAGAAAAATATTAATGCTATATTCTTTATAGAACTTTTATCATATTAAGGTAATGATTTATACACATAAATGTAATAGTTACCACAATTAGCAGATTTTATTTTTAAGAAAGTATCCTCAATTGCAAATGAAAAAGTGCTTTAACCCTTAGAATATTTACCATAATTTTTCTTTTGTATATAGACTTTTTATACGCTTTCAAATGCTAATCATGTCAATGTTGAATATTTGTGCCTGCAGCACGCTTGTGCGAATTTGCAATGTTTTCAGTGCTCAACAGACGATCATTTAAAAGAATGCGTTCGAGAAAAGTTCAAATTTTTATGAAAACAAGTTTATATTTACACAAATAAGTACATATGTATATGTATATAAAAATTCGGCGATGTAATTTTAATACAGACGCACGTTGAAACAAAATAATAAACGATATAGCATATATTTAAGCAAACTTAATTTTATAGCTTAATGCATTCATATAAAAATACAGAATTTTCAAATATTATTTTAACGTTATTGTTAACAGATTAGATTACATATTACCTAATGGTACGTGTATGTGTGTGTTAACTGCACATTTTATCGCTTATTATAATGGCTAAATGTTTGTTGTTTATTGAAGTTTTCTGTTTACTAAATCAATATTTGTTTTAATAGTGTTCGTAGTAAATTGTTTTATGTTTTAAATCAAAGTAAATAATGAACAAATAATCCAGATTTCGCCCACTTCAATTATGTACCTACACAAAAGTAGCTTAAGAATATTTCAATATTTTTACCACAATAAAAAAATAAAATACAATGACTATTTAAAAAAATTCAGTTTTATAAATTGTTGAATAATTACTAGATATACATATATACAAATATTAATTATATTGCCTATAAATTAGCTAACCTATCAGTGGCTTTACTCTTATTCGGCACCAGGTGGAGCTGGTTCTGCTGGTGATTGAATTGAAGTTGTAGATTGAGGTTGTGAGAATTGTTGGGACAGCGTTGATGAGCGAAAAGCAAAGGGATTTGGAACGTATGCGGTGGGAGGATGGGACATTGGGTGCATCTGAAGTGGAGGTGACATTGCGTGTATTGGAGGCGGCGGTGTCATTTGCGGTGGTGGTAATGCATGAGACGGAGGTGCTTGCATTTGCATTTGAGGATGTCCATACTGATGGAACTGATTTGGTTGTGGCGCTGGGTTTCGATATAATGGACGTTGTTGCTGATATGGACCGGCGTATGGTGTACGATAACTATGTACAGGTGGTCTTTGCTGATATTGTTGATTGTAATGTGAGTGCCAACTATTGGTGTTATGCTGCGGTTGATACGTTCGCGGTGAGTATGCACCATGCTGCCCAAATCGATTTTGTCTTCTATTTTCTCTATGATTACCTTCAGCAGCGCGAGGATGCCTCCGTTGTGAATCTGTGGTGTTTTCGCCAGCAACACCATTCATTCGGCTTCGTTTCATGGGGTCATTATCCTTATCATCTACATCCTCTTTATCTTCTTCCTCCTCTTTAACGCTCTGTCGACGATGTTTTCGCAGCTTGTGGCGAGCTTCACGTTCTTCTTCATCATCCGAGTAATCCAAATATCGTGGTGGTGGTTCTATATCATTTTCCCAGGATGCGTCAGATCCACGCATTTTCATAAGGCTCGAAAGGATAACATATTGAGTATATTCGGTTTTCGGTGCCACGTAAACTACATCACCTACATTTATGCCTTTCTCCTGAATATGTTGGTTGTTATTGAAACGAACACAATACAGTGGATCTGCCACTTGACCCAAAACATCAAATACTTCACCAAGTACACGTTTTCCTTTTTCCAAAAAAAGTACTGTGTCCAAATCTAACAAAATCGAATTTGGTAAGGCGCTCACCAATAGTAATTGATCTACAATTGAATGTACACGCCCAAGCTCTATACATTCCTCTGCTGGCACTGAAATTTGAAGATCTTGTATAGGCGGCAATTCATCAAGTAACATTTCTCCTCGAACGCGAGGAGGTTGTCGCCGTCCTCGCTTTTTGGAGTCACCTTCTTCATCGTCATCATCTTCGTCCTCGTTATCATCATCATTACTTTGAATCCGTTTCTCAATTACTTTGGCAATTTTTGTTAAATATTCGGCTTCCGTTTCCGATTCAGAATCTGACGAAACGGTTTCAGTGGAGTCAGAGTCAATTTCCACGACTGTTGAGCGATAGTTCTTATTCACAGCAGTCGGTACTTCAATTACTGACGCCGTATCGGATTCGTTCGAATCATCTTCGTCAGCATCGGATTCGTATTGCGACAGCAAACCCAGGCCAGTGGGAGCTGCTGTAAATTTGAAATTTTTATTTAGAATTAGCATTTTGTTAGACAAAAAAAAGATGTTATGATATAATAATCATATTACCAGTTTTTGAAACTCCAGCACAAGAAGGGATAGTTGGTTGCTCTTCAATCAACTGAAGGTCATTATCTTCACAAGAAGGGATAGTTGGTTGCTCTTCAATCAACTGAACGTCATTATCTTCTTTATCTGTAATGCCCATAATTTCAACTATGTCAGGGTGTATATTTTTGTTAGCCTCAATGTGCAGAGTTGCATCACATATATCGGTTGTGGCGGGCGTAAGTTCTATAACTGACTCAATAATTACATTATTACTGCTTGCAACGTTATTTGAAATTCGTTCATCATTTGTAGATTCCCGTCTTTCAATTGCTTTGCTCAATATAACTGGAACATTTTCTGTTACATGGCCTTCATCTACTTCGTTTTCATTATCACTTACAGACTCCAAATCAACAGTTGTGTCCGAAGTATGAGTTCCTAGCTCCATATTTTCATTCGAATGTGAGTTAGAATCTAAAACCGGTCGCTGTGATGTATCAGGTATTTCTTCAATGTCATTCACTTCACTATCCACGTTTTGATTTAGGCCTGATGTTTGAAAATTATAGTATTTTTCAGAAAATATATAAAAAACAAAATTTACCAGTGCTTTGAATTGAGTCTGTAGACACATGTAGCACAGGGCTAACAATGTGTACATTTTTTGTATCCTCGTTACCAATACACTTGTTTGAGTCGATAGTTTCTTTATCCATATTGCTTTTTGCACGATAATTGCAAGTTTCTATTTTGAGTTTACTTAATTAAAATTTCAATCTTTCAAACTAATCTAAATCCGCCAATAGAAACTCGTGAATACAAAACGTGCTCGGGAATAGAGACGGTAAATGTCATTCACACTTAATCGATAGATATAACCCTAAATCGATAAATAACATATATTAACCCTGCATTGATTTTGTTAAACTAAATATACGTCTAAAACAAATTCATTCTATTTAGTGCAGTCCGAAGTTATATTGATTGATTAATAAACTAATTAATGCTGTGTTTTTAATTTAAATTATTGAGAAGTGTTTGCCTTTATTTTATGTTGGCAAAAACAATTATAAAAATATTTATCAGTAAATGTAATAGTCGACAACAAAACTATGTGTAAAACAAGTCCATTGTTGCCTCCCCTTTCTATAACCAAGGATTTTCATCGGCGCTGGCCGGGGCATTTAAATCGCTGTTACCGCTCTCCAGAATTTCGCGCAATTCCTCATCATCTATTTCCATACGCATACCGGTGCCCGAAACATTAGACCCATCGTCATTTGAGATGCCAATAGTGGTATTTTGCGAATCTAGTTGTAATTGGGGCATTGATACTGGTTGTTGAAGAACTTCTGGTAATGTTACACGTTGATTGACAGATTGGGGAGGTGGTGGTAGACCAACTACATAAAAGGGAATAAAAATTATTGAAAACTTTGTGAAAGATGCAAGTCATTCAAGTTAAGCTCACCATTTGACATTCCCATCGCTTTACGAAGACTATATGGATCTACTACAGCCGATGGTGGTAATTTCTTAGCAACATCACTAAGTTGCTGGGTGATTTGGTGTGCCAGATGCACTTCCTCAGCACCAGCTTGTGGCACAAATGCCAAATGTTGAGGCAGTGGCTGTGATAATCGCTCGTGTTGAGTGGCACGCAATTTTTCAATTAAGTTCAGGTTATTGCTCAAATGTTCCTGAAGACGACGAGTCAATTCGAAGTTTTTCATTTCAGATTCGATGTTATCTAAAAAGTCGATATCTATGCCCAGATCTTTTAGGGTACGTAAGCGATTGAAATCAATGCGTGTGTTTTTGTACTTTTCATATTCTTCTTCAATTTGTTCCCGCGTCTCAGATGCTGTATTTACAGTTTGAAGACCACCAAATCCACCGCATGCACTAAAACACTTGAAGACTTCATTCTGTTCGTGATTTTGTACTTGCATGTCATAAAGATCTGACATTGCTTTACTGTGCTCACCGTTAGTGAGCATGTCCAATAAGCCATTAGCCAGAGTTAGTGCGTAATTAGAATTTTTGGTGAATTCCAATATGCTTTCAGCATACTCAGTGCTTGTAGCATCACCTGAACGAGAACAAAAATAAATTTATTATTTAGAACTGAACATACTTTATTACTGCTGCAGCTTACCATAAGTTCGCATTACCAATTGGGTTTCTTCGCGGCTTAGATTTGAAAACCGCGAATCAAAGCTTGGCGCAAAGGAAGCAAAAGCTCCATAATTAAGTGGTTTAACCATTTTCGCATCATTTCGTTTGTCTTCTCGCAAAGAAAACAATTGTCCGGAGCCGGACTGCAATTTGCCTACTAGTTCACCAAGGGTAACCACTTTTTCTGGTCCCTCGTTTTCATCTTTAATAAGTAAATTTAGCGAAGTGGTTCCATCTCTATTCTGTCGCAAGAATCCCATTTTATGGGCTTTTTCCTTTGCTGATAGTCTTTTTTTGGCAGCTAGTGCCGCTCCTTGTACCTGTGCCAGTATCTCTTCGGAAGTTAGATCATCTACATAGGGTTCAAAGCGAGTTTTTGGTTCATTCTCTAGGCGAAGTGCTCGCCTTTTTTCCTCCTCTTCTAATTGTGCAGCAGTTGGTTCTTCCGCTCCCGTGGAAGCGCCTTCATCTGCTGAGTCGATAGCATGGTGATCATAACTACCAAAATCACCATGTAAATCGAAACCTAGTTCCTTAGCAGTTAAGTCACGCAGGTAACCCGATAAAGGTTTGAGACTCCGTATTAAATTTTCAGGCATAAGATGCTTCGTGCCTACTTGTAGTAGCCGTTTTGCGGCCTTATTATAAACGGTATCAACATGGTTATATCGGATAGCATTCTCGCACATTAACTTGAAATCATCAGTGAACTCGGTTAAAGTGCTATACTCGCTATCGTCTATTTTTTGGCGTATGGTGGAAAAATCCATCGGTTTAGTAATTATTGAAGAATAACCGGGAGCTATGTCGTCAGTAACAGGCCATGCAAAAAATTGGTGAGGATCCCTTTTTTCAAGAAAACGTAACAAATGATCTAATAACTTATTCAAAGGCGACTTTTGCTGTTTCAATTTAAGCACACAAGTACGCGGTTCTCGACCAGATTCACTTGATGAGCTTGGAGTTTTCGGTGCCTCTAACGGTTTTGGTGTAAGCGCAGCCAAAGAACTAGTTCCACCGGGTGTTGATGCTGCTGTCGATGCTGATGGCGACGGAATTAATAGCTACACAAATATAAAATTATAAATTTTAAAACAAATTTTTCTAGAATTTCCATTAACTTACGTCCTGTAAAGGTTTTGTAGGACTAATCCCTCCAATTACCGCTGCCCCAAATGAAGAAGATTGCATAGAAGAGGATGCAGGCGAGTCCATTAACGTATCATCGGATTTACGTGGCACTATGGGTTTTGACACTGGTCGACAAGATGGTGAATTATCAGTTGTGATACCCGCATATAAAAGTATATTTTCTGGTAACGGTTGCGAATCGCCATCTTCTATAAAACTGAAGCCATCTTGGCTGGAATCGCCATCCACAATTGGTGGTGGCGCACTTCTAGGGCTACGTTGTGCAACAGGTACTGTAGCAGCTGTCGTTTGAATCTCTTCATCCATTTTACACTCTTCATTCGGAAGATCAGCAGTAGCATCTCGGTATTCGGCACCACTATTTTGTTCATGCCGCTCGCTGCGGTGCCGTTTTTCTTTATGATGTTTATGTTTCTTCTCTCGGTCCTTCTTTTTCTTCTTCTTCTTTGATTTTTTGTGTTTTTCTCCATGGTATTCGCCATGTTGCTCATCTTGAGCCATGGGACTACTTGGCGCTGCAGACATCATTGCCTCTACGGCAGTTGGTGGACCGGCAAGCGGAGAATCACCACTGTATTCGGGTGTGGAATTGGAGCCTACTTTAAGAATTAATTTCAAACCTCGTTGGAGTTGATTAGGATCCATGCTATTGCTATATTCTAAAAAAAAAAATGATTGTAAACAACATTACATTTAATTTCTATCAAACAATGAAAACCTTCATATTTTTCTCTGCGCTCGGATTTGTGTTTCTTATGCTTTTTAGACGATCCCATTTTATGTTACGTTGAAATATGCACTTCTTGTGAGTTTTCGTATTAACAATGATTACAGTAAATTATTTTTAAACAAAAACATTAAAAATGAATTGAAACTAGACGCTCTCACATAACCGCACGCTTGTAAATTTTTGACAGTTTTCTCCATTTTTCTCGCTAGCTTTGTTTTTTGTTTCCAATTTGCCACAGTGCAAAACTCAGGGTTGCATTTGTTGCAGACTAACAATGTGACCAAACTTATATCAGCAATATTTAGCAGTGCCTCGTTCTTTAGTTCTCGTAGTTTTTATCGGTTAGTTCCCTTGTTAATTACCTGTGTGCGCTACCAAAGATTTCGGTTAAAGTTTGGCGTTACTTTTCTCAGGGCAGCTGGGTAATTTTAATTGTTTATAAGGCAGAGATACATTGATTTTATTTTAATAGCAGACCTGAATATCGTAAAAACTATTCGGTATATATTCGGTACTATTTGTATATGGCATAAAGGCAATGTCTAGTGCGGAAATCGTTATATTGGGAGGTGGAATTGTCGAGTCCGATTTTATAATATTTATTTAAGAACATATATTATATTTCCACAATAAGCCATGCATATTAGCTAAAATATAAGATATAAGGAATTCCATATACATTTTCGATCTATTACGAGTAGAACCAGAGGAATGCATGTTCTTAATTACTGATATCGATCTTGGTGCTTACTTTTATGTCGCAATATCCCCACCATACGCTTATAATTATAAGGGTTCGATGGATATATTTTTTATCTCGAGGTGTATTGACTATGGAAGATGAGGCTTGTCCGGAAAGTAATAGGACTGATTTTCTTCCGCTGAGACTGTACTTCGGAGCGTGCGCGCACGGACTGGATTCGTTAGAGAGCGTTCCTAGCTAACGAACAGGCGGCTGGTCAGTTGTCTCCGAGCACCTGGAGAGTCAGGATCAACATTTTTGCTCAACGGTACGCCATTAAATTCTGTGTTAAACTCGATAAATCTGCGACAGAGACGTTTGATATGATCAAGCAGGTTTACCCAGATGCTGCTTTAGGAAGAAGTGATGTGTTTCGGTGGCACCAAGTTTTTTTGGACGGTTGGGGAGAGGTCGCAGATGAAGATCGGAAGAATGAGCCAATGAGCATAGTCCATCGTGAATTTGTTCTTCTTGGACAAACCGTCAACGCCAAGTTTTACGTGGAAGTCTTCAAGAGACTCAAATGAAGGGTCAATCGGGTCCGACAAGACATCGCAGCCGATTGGAAGTTGCACCATGACAACACCCCGGCTCACACCGCCTTTATTGTGAACAGCTACCTAACCAAGACTGGCATCCCAACGCTTCCGCAGCTGCCCTACAGCCCAGATGAGGCCCTACCGGACTTTTTTTGTTTCCTTGCCTGAAAAGGCCGATGAAAGGTTAGCATTTTGAGACGACAGCATGCAACTCGGCGCTCAAGGCTATTCCGGAGAATGCCTTCCGTGACGCCTTCAATGCTTGGAAATCGCGCTGACAGCGCTGCATCGACGCGGAAGGAGCCTATTTTTAAAGTTTTTAAAGAATTGTAACGATTGGTTCAATAATTTTTTTTTAACTCGACTCAGTCCTTTTAACTTTCCGGACAACCCCTGTATATGGTAAACAGACGAAATCACAATAATTTACAGATATGTATATAGGAATATGCAGTTTTTCAATCTCTACATTTGATTGAATTGAAAGAACATAGTAAAAAACAAGCACCATGATTTAATTTTCAAATAAATTTCACTCGTTAAAATATGAAAATAAAATTAGCTATCTTTGTTTCTCTAAATTTCATTGTTATTCTTCTAAATTTTAAGTAAAGACTAAATTTGGCTTATTTAAATAAATTACTTCTACTTTTAAAGTTAATAAAAATATAAAACAAGGTACAATGGCATCTGAACTCAATATGAATCGTTTAAATTTACCAAACATGGTTGATCGACAGCTAAAAGAGGTCTCTTTGCCCGTTGAAACATACTTTAGTCCAAACATTTTAACGGGAAAGCGCAAAGTTCTTGAGGAGAGACCGCTTAAAACCGAAATAAGCACATCATTCAATAGCATTGTAGCATCTGTACATAATAAACTAAGAAGTACGTAAGTTAGGCATATGTGTAAGGTATGTATGGACCATCAGTGGAACTTATATGCGTATCGTTTTAGATCGGAAAGTTCGAAGAGTTGAGAAACCTGCAATCATCGAAGAAAAATCAACTAATGAGATGCCGGCAGAAACTTCACCACAAAATCCTGCAAACGTTAAATCAGAAATGGTAGAAACTAAAGCAGATCCAAAGGTCAATAGTACGAAACCAACTATACCATTTAAAGCGACTTCCATACCACAAATAAAAGCGGCTCGCGCACAAAAGCAACAACAGCGCATGCGACGTGCAATACATAATTACCAGGATTACAATGATCCCGCAAGTCATAGGCGACTGCTCGAGGTGCAAAAACAAAAAAGAATTCTCGAAGAAATGCTTTTGGAAAACGAGCGAATGGATCGTGATCGTCAAGCTATGGCCTTAGAGATACAAGCGCTGCGGGAATATATGAATGATTTAGGACACAAATTGGATAGCTACTCTAAAAGGTTATCGACGAAACCGATTACGCGCTGTGAGCCTTTGTTGAAACCCAAACTGAATCTAAAGCCACAGCCGTGGAATAGTTTGAGTTCCAGGAAAATACTTAGTCCGATAAGAAAAGCGCATGTACCACAATCAATATTGAAAACTACCAATTCTACACCGAAATCAACAAATCAAGCTAAAAACACAGCAAGTAGCCCCGTGCGACATAATCGTAGTCCGATACGTAATTCACCCAGCCCAGCCCGAAATACAAAGCGTTGAGAAGCAAATTAGTGCCCACATGCATATGTATGTATGTATGATGGACGAAGTTGTTATACAGATAACTCTGCTGAATTTTCGAATGCAGTGCGCCCACAAATGTAGGCTATGGAATATAGTGGCTGATTTAATTGTCGGTGTACCATAGACAACAATTGAAAATAATAAAAAAAATAGTAAAATACTAAAAACCTTGTTCGTTGCCACGTAAAGACATACAAATATACACTTTTTGTTCATATATCATCTATATACCATTGCTTCGAGGTCATATACCCATACATATACAATTTCTGAAACCTAGTAGTTGATGAAAAACACAGCATTTAAATTCTTAAACAGTGATTTATTTCAATTAGTTTAGCACTAAAATAGCTGATAGAGGTGTGGTGGTGTATATTAGATACCGGCTAAACCTTGAAAGGTTCACCACCAATCTATTTTACTACCCATATTTAAAACTATCAGATATGTTCACAAATCTGATTGGTGTTAGGTATTGTTACCAAAAGACGAATGATGGTTAATCTGCTTTGGTTTAATGTTCACCGGTATAAATAAACACAAAAATGTAATTTTAAATTTGACCTCTATTCTTAGCTTTTTATATCTCCTATTACATATATATACATTTTTTTTTTAATCAAGCTAAATAATATACTAATACGAGTATAAGTGAAAGCAAATATACCCAATAGAAAACACGACACATATTTTAACGTGCTATCCGAGAAACACTTTGAATATTAATATTATAAATTATTTTTTATAATCAAAATTGATATCATTTAGTATTCATTATATTGTACAATATTATTAATACGAGACCTCACTAAAAACCAAATAAACATGAAATAATTGTATTCTTAAGCTTCATATATTACTAGCATAGGTCTAGGTGGAATCGGCAGTATATGTATTATAGTTGTTGTAAAACTAATCTCAAAGTCTTGAGTTACTATATAGTCAATGCCGACATCGGGTACTTAGAAAGTTTAAGAGCGCATTTGTAAGCAGAAAAGGCTTTCTTAGAAACGAATGCATTTCGTTCGAAAGTGTGAAGGATACCAAGGAAAAAACATACTCGTTAAAGACACGCGTTTTCTGATCGAAAAACTTATGAGGATGTATTGTATTGTAATTCTTCGTCCAAAATCTTTTAGAATTGTATCTCAAAGACCTATGTAAAATTTCATGAAGAACGCTTGAGTAGTTCGCTAGAAATCTTGCCAACCGACTTCAAAAACACAGTTTTGAGAAAAACGCGTTTAGAGATGGCGCACTATTACTCGGCTCAACTTGAAAATTTAGGACAATATTCTAGAGGTATTGTGGAAATTAATAAGACAATAAAAAAATCGATTTTTTGAAACCCGTAAACCCATGTAACCCTTTAATTGGTTCGATCCACTTAAATTATCTGTAAGCGCTTGAAGACTGATAAAATCCGCGTTCCGGCATAAGCAGTGCTTTTCAGTTACATAGCTGCGATAAAGACGAAAGGCAAATAAGTAACCAATTGACCTCCTATACTACTAGTACTTTTATCCCGAATATATGTAAGTAGATATTATCGTCACTAATCAGTCGTCTGGATAATCATCACCGCGACTTCGAAAAAAATTATCTCACACTCGGTTTTTTCTTTGCAGACGTACATATTACATATGTACTTTTTGATTCAATTTGATAAGATATAATA
The DNA here is from genome assembly GCF_016617805.1 of Bactrocera tryoni. Lineage (NCBI taxonomy): Eukaryota > Metazoa > Arthropoda > Insecta > Diptera > Tephritidae > Bactrocera > Bactrocera tryoni. The sequence continues at coordinate 13,157,231 of NC_052500.1, forward strand.
ATTTAAGTCTGCATATATTGTGCGCTATAATAAAAGGTGCATTTTCGTGCACGCTCTTACACGAATAATCGCGGTGATAAGTGCAAAAAGTTTTGCTTTTGTGTGTCGTCAATATGTTCACTCGTCAATTGCATAATGCTGATCCCAGCAAAGTAACGAAAATACCAGATCCTCAAGCGCCTAATTACCGAATGGGCGATTATGGTTACGGAAAACAGGGAGTGCGTGTGTTTCAACTGAAGAAGGATGGACCCGTGCACAGCGTGACTGAATTCAAAGTAAACTCACATATGCGTTTGCGCACACACAAAGAATACTACGAAGGTACTTGCTTTTTCATTATTATTTATAGCATAAAATTCAATGGATTATATTTTGACATTAGCGGACAATACGGATATCATCGGCAGTGATGTGCAGGAGAATACCATTTATGTGCACGCTCAAAGGCATGGCCTGCACACACCTGAAGAATTTGCACTCACGCTTACGCAACATTTCCTAGAGACATATGAGCAAGTCGAAGAGTCAAATTTGATCGTGGAGGAATTGGCGTGGGATCGTTTTGGTGAGCAAGAGCACCAGGGCTGCTATAAGGGCAAGCAACACAATCACGCCTTCATGCGAAATTCGAATGGCACTCATGGTTGTGAAGTTGTGCGAACAAGACGTATGTAACATCCTAAAAACATATATGTATATATAGAAATATGTATGTATGTATATTAAATTTAAATTATTTTGATTTTATTTCTAGAGGGTCCAGCACTTCTGATTGGCACTTTTTATGGTTTGCGCGTCGTAAAGACCGCTCGTGCGCCGTTCACCGGCTACGTGAAGGGTGATATGTTCTCCGAAGGCGATATGGACGATCGCATCTTATGTACAGATATAAATGCGCGTTGGCAGTACTCCAAAGTAGTTGATATCGATTTCAAGACACATTGGTTGAAAGTACGTGACTTGATATTGCAATCGTTTGCTGGTGATCCAGAGGAAGGTGTAATCATCACTAGTGTCCAATATGCGGCGTATGTTGCAGAACGTGCTGTGCTCGATGCAATGCCCGAGATTTGTAGCATTTCTATAAGCCTTCCAAATTATAAACATTTTCCTTTCGATTTCTCACGTTTTCCGCCGATCGAGCCAAAAGCTAATGTCATCATTGCAAATCCAGCAGATACGCCATTGGGCTTGGGATATGCGCAATTGGACCGTTTGGAAAAATGAAAGCAATCAAAAAAATTATATTATTTCTATCAGTTCAATTGTATTTAAGGGGATACTTTTATCATTTTTATATTTAATTGGATATACATATGTATGTATATAGGTACATTGGTTATTGGTGGAAATAAATCCCTTTCATAGGATTGCTAATTATTTGTTAAGTAAATTTTATTTATAGCGTTGCTCTTCGAGGATGGCTTAAAATTAGTCAAAAATTGTCTGTTGAGCGCAGACTACAGATAGATGTAGAAGACATGACAAAAACCTCTAGAAAGTGTATTCATTCAATCTGCAGCATAATTGATTCGATCTATTGAAATTCCCTATAAGCGCTTGAAGACTGATAAAATCGACGCTACAGTGTATAGTAAGCAGTTACTTTTCAGCATCAACCACCAACATCAACGTAGTGAAATGAATACCGAAGACGGTGAACGCAGTGGACACCCAAAAGAAGTTGTTACCGACGAAAAAATCAAACAGCACTCAAACTAATTTTTGATGACCATAAAGTGAAGTTGTTCGAGATTGCAGACACTCTAAAGATATCAAGTGAGCTCACTTTTGACCAAAAACAAAGACGAGTTGATGATTCGTAACTATGTTTGGAGATGTTCAAGTGCAATAAGCTCGAGTTTTGGCGTCGATATGTGACAAGGGATGAAACATGGCTCCATAATTTTACTCTGAAGTCCAGTCATCCAAATGGACTGCTCACGAAGAACCCGGAGGTCTTCCTTTTCCTCTGCTTTCCCCAGCGAGTACTGAGTCGAATACTTTCAGAGCTAGAGTGTTTTCATCCATACGGACGATATGACTTAGCCAGTGCAGCCACTATCTCTTAATTCGCTGCGCTATGTCAATGTCATCGTATAACTCGTACAGCTCATCGTTTCATCGAATGCGATATTCGCCGTAGCCAATGCGCAAAGGACCATACATTTTCCGAAGAACCTTTCTCTCTAAAACTCGTAGCGTCGAATCATTAGATATTGTCATCGTCCATGCCTCCACTCCATATAGTAGGACGGGAAAAATGAGTGACTTGTAGAATTTGGTTATTGTTCGTCGAAAGAGTCTCAATTGTCTACTCATTCCGAAGTAGCACCCGTGGGCAAGAGTTATTCTTCGTTGGACTTCGAGGCTGACATTGTTGTTGGTATTAATATTGATTCCAAGATAGACGAAATTATCTCCAACTTCGAAGTTATGATTGTCAACAGTGTCGTGGAAACCAAGTCGCGAGTGCGACGACTGTTTGTGTGATGATTGGAGATACTTCGTCTTGCCCTCGTTCACGATCAGACCCATTTGCTTTGCTTCCTTATCCAGTCGGGAGAAATCAAAAGGTACGGCGCGGATGTTGAGGCCAATGATATCAATATCATTGGCATACGCCAGCAGCTGTACACTCTTAAGGAAGATTGTACCTACTCGATTATGTTCTGCAGCTCGAATTATTTTCTTCAGCTGCAGATTGAAGAAGTCGCACGATCGAGAGTCACCTTTTCTGAAACCTTTTTTGGTATCGAACGGCTCGGATAGGTCCTTCCCAATTCTGACGAAGCTTTTGATATTGCTCAACGTCAGATTACACAGCCGTATTAGTTAGCAGGGATACCAAAGTCAGACATCGCGGCATAAAGGCAGCTCACTTTCGCGCTGTCAAAAGCAGCTTTAAAATCGACAAAGAGGTGGTGTATGTCGATCATCTTTTCACGGGTCTTTTCCAAGATTTTACGCATGGTGAATACCTAGTCAGTTGTTGATTTCCTAGGCCTAAAGCCGCACTGATAAGGTCCAATCAGTTTGTTGACGGTGGGCTTTGATCTTTCACACAATATGCTCAATAGAACCTGAATGCGCGGATTGTGGATTGGGCAGCGCACACTTAAATTTAAATCCTTGGGCATGCTTTCTTCCGACCATATTCTACAAAGAGCTGATGCATGCTCCTTATCAGTTCTTCGCCAGCGTGTTTGAATAGCTCGGTCGGTATTCCATCGGCTCCCGCCGCTTTGCTGTTCTTCAGACGGATAATTGCTATTCGAACCTCTTCATGGTCTGGCAATGGAACGTCTGCTCCATCGTCATAGATTGAGGTTAGCGATTATTGGATCGTTTGAAAGACGAAATCGTCGAAAGCAGTCATATTTGAAGAAAAAAAGTGCTGTTTCACCAAGCCAATATACCGTGTCATAAGTCACTGAAAACGATGGAAAACTGAATTCTCCAGATCTGGCCAACATCGCCTATACCCTGTTCTCAGAAAATTTCGTCGAATGAAGGAGGTGAACGCGGAAACTAAGGACTATTTTGAGCAAAGAACAAGTTCTACTACAAAAATCATAATCGAAAGGTAGGCTGGGGACTTTTCAATTGACGTGATATACAATTGGTACTTTTATCTCAAATAAAAGTAGATAAAAGTATCATCATCACTAATCAGTATAGTAATCATCATAGATTATCATCACCGCGATTTCCAAAAATACGTATTTCACTTTCGGTTTTTTCTTTGTATGTGCATACATTAGTACTTTTTGATTCAATTTGATAAGATATCATAATTTAAGTATGCATATGTTGTGCGCTATAATAAAAGGCGTCAAGTAGGTACTACAGCAATTTTGGCAACGTTCTTACACGAATAAACACGGTTTTGCTGTTGTGTCGTCAAGATGTTCACTCGTCAATTGTATAATGCTGATCCCAGCAAAGTTACGAAAATACCAGATCCTCAAGCGCCTAATTACCGAATGGGCGATTATGGTTACGGTAAACAGGGAGTGCGTGTGTTTCAACTGAAGAAGGATGGACCCGTCCACAGCGTGACTGAATTCAAAGTAAACTCACATATGCGTTTGCGCACACACAAAGAATACTACGAAGGTACTTTCTTTTTCATTATTATTTATAGCATATAATTCAATTTGACATTAGCGGACAATACGGATATCATCGGCAGTGATGTGCAGGAGAATACCATTTATATGCACGCTCAAAGGCATGGCCTGCACACACCTGAAGAATTTGCACTCACGCTTACGCAACATTTCCTAGAGACATATGAGCAAGTCGAAGAGTCAAATTTGATCGTGGAGGAATTGGCGTGGGATCGTTTTGGTGAGCAAGAGCACCAGGGCTACTATAAGGGCAAGCAACACAATCACGCCTTCATGCGAAATACGAATGGCACTCATGGTTGTGAAGTTGTGCGAACAAGACGTATGTAACATTTAAAAAAATATTTTAAATATATATATTAAATTAAAATTATTGTGATTTTCTTTCTAGAGGGCCCACCACTTTTGATTGGCACTTTTTATGGTTTGCGCGTCGTAAAGACCGCTCGTGCGCCGTTCACCGGCTACGTGAAGGGTGATATGTTCTCCGAAGGCGATATGGACGATCGTATTTTGTGTACAGATATAAATGCGCGTTGGCAGTACTCCAAAGTAGTTGATATCGATTTCAAGACACATTGGTTGAAAATACGTGACTTGATATTGCAATCGTTTGCTGGTGATCCAGAGAAAGGTGTAATCATCACTAGTGTCCAATATGCGGCGTATGTTGCAGAACGTGCTGTGCTCGATGCAATGCCCGAGATTTGTAGCATTTCTATAAGCCTTCCAAATTATAGACATTTTCCTTTCGATTTCTCACGTTTTCCGCCGATCGAACCAAAAGCGAATGTCATCATTGTTAATCCAGCAGAAACGCCATTGGGTTTGGGATATGCACAATTAGACCGTTTGGAAAAATGAGAACAATCAAGAAATTATATTATTTTTATGAATTCAATTGTATTTAAAGAGCTACTTTTATAATTTGTATAAAATTTGATATACATATGTACATATGTGGGTATATTGGTTATTGGTTGAAATAAATACCTTATGTAGGTTGGCTAATTATTTGTTAAGTAAATATGATTTATAGCAGCTATCCATGGACAGTCTGTTGCTCTATTAATATCTAAAGAAGAATGATCGTTCAAGAGATACTCTAAATAAGTTTACTATTACATATTTACAAAGCAGTCGCTTATCCAGGGGTCATTTTTCTCATTGGCTAAAGTTGTCGGTACTGTATGCGCTGAAAAAGACTTTAAACTAACGCTGAAAGAACGCTTGTTGATGTCAATTACGGCCTCTCCATACAATTTCAGGTAATGCAAGTAATGTACTTTATTGACCGTACGACCCTGTGGCAAGAGGTAAAACTGAAGAAAACGGTTAGCAAATCCATTACATTCGATCTTACTTGGCGCGCCTTTTTCGATATTGGCTAATGCGGAAACTATCAAAAGGAAGACTGAGCTTTGCTTTCCACGTCATAACCATAAAACCATGATTGGTTACCAGTTATGACCCTCTGGAGCCGATCTGGGTCATATCGAACTAAGTCAAACACCTTCTGAGTAATGTCTACGCGACGCTGTCGAAGGTGAGCAATTTCGGCAGTTTCAGATTCCCTATGTATAACACATATCAATCCATTGCTTTACATCGACGGAATTTTTTTCTATCAGGGAATAATGTTTTATGAAAACACGAAATGATTAGCAGAGGTAGCTTTACTTCGAGACCGATAACTGGGGAACCATTCTGTTTTGTTTGTCAATGTTTATGGCTATTTTTAAATCATTCGATTAATCACGACCTATACTCATCTACTAACCGATGATTTTTTTTTAACATGAATCTTTTAATTATTAGATTTTCGGTTTTAAGCAAAGAATACTGTAGTCTAACACGTTGTAAAAATGTACACCTTTTCGGTTAGGCTATATACTTAATTATATACATAAACCGCTGCAATGTCTTTTTTGTGACGCTATAACTTATCACATTCCATTTACATATGTACTCTCCTTTCATTCGTTTCTCTTTGGAGCGCTCGTATTTGTTGTACAATCCGTTAGCTCTTGCAAATTTACACACGTCTTACACTTAATGATATACTATGAAAAGAAAAATCATAAAAAGATAATTGTAGATTGCAGACATATGTTGCTCTGATAAAATTGCTAATGGAAATGCATATTTACTTTTATTTCCAATTAATTATCTCCTTACAAGTGGTAAGTAAATGTGTGACAGATTATTACAAGCACTCCAAAAAATATATATATATCCTCTTTCATTTGAAGTGCTTAAGCCAAGTACGACCTGATGCCGCTAATGCAGTGCCCTTTGCACCCGCCACACCACCGATACCATCGAAATGCGCGCCCAAATCCCCCACAAGTGTGCCGAAAAATGCATTGCAATTTCGTTTACCTTTCATGGATATGAATATACAAAATGAGCATAACTTGCATATTATGCATGAAATTTCGAGGGAACAAATTTTTGTCCTGCATGGCAACGAGTTATATGTATTGATCGTAAGCGGAGTGGAAAAGCGTTTATCCTTGGCTGGGGTGTTAGCTGGTGGTGTGCGGCATCATGAACCCATAGCAGCGGAGGTAAGAGTGAAAACTATTTACGCATGTGTCTAGACAATTAATTGCATAAAACTAAATTTATTTTAAAGGTGATTGCTTGGCGCAATTATTTGCTGCTTGTTGTGGCTTTGGAAGAATATTTGGAGATTTATCAATTGAATGCCGTCGTATTGGCGCAAAATGCTGAGGCGGCAAAATTATTCCAAGTTAACAAAGAGACTATAACGAGTTTCGAACCAATACAACAGCTAACCATAAATGGTAGATTTCGTAAACTTTTCCTCTTCAGTGCTGACGAGGGACAAATCATGCTTTTAACGGCCGTGAATTATACAAAACTACAATCAAAATTACGGTACGTATGGCTGCTAATCTCTCCGTTACCGCTTCCTAAAAAAATATTGGGATAAGCAAGTCTTCCAAATTTTTTTTAGAGGCGTGCTTTCCCATTTTCCCGATTAAACGAAAGTTGTGAGCTCTTGTAAACAAAGGTAGATCTTTGCAACATCCAAAAGAACTCTTCAAAGTGTTAAATCTTCAATGGGTTTGTCCGGAAAGTAATAGGACTGATTTTTTTCCGCCGCAACTGTACTAAATAGAGGGCATTCCTAGTGTTTCTGTGAGTGGTGCAAGCCGAAAATGCAGCGTTCGTTTGAGCAGAGGTACGCGATTAAATTCTATGTGAAATCCGGTAAATCAGCGACAGAGACATTTGATATGATCAAGCAGGCTTACCCAGATGTTGCTTTAGTAAAAAGTGGTGTGCTTCGGTGGCGCCAGACCTTTTTGGAGGGCTAGGAAGAGGTTCAGAAGAATTAGCAAATCCAAAGTGAAAACGATGCTCATTGTCTTTTTTGACATCAAAGGGATCGTCCACCATGAATTTGTTCCTCCTGAACAAACCGACAACGCCAAGTTTTACGTAGAAGTCTTCAAGAGACTCAAACGAAGAGTCAGTCGGGTTCGACAAGATATTGCAGCCGGTTGGAAGTGGCACCAGGACAACGCCCCGGCTCAAACCACCTTTATTGTGAACAGCTGCATAGCCAAGGCCGTCATCCCAACGCTTCCATAGCTGCTCTACAGCCCAGACTTGACCCCCGGACTTTTTTTTTGTTTTCTTGCCTGAAAAGGCGGATGAAAGGCAAGCATTTTGCGACGACTGAGGGGATCCAAGCAGCATGCACCTCGGTTCTGAAGGCTATTCCGTAGAATGCCTTCCGTGATGCCTTCAATTAACTCAGTCCTATTACTTTCCGGACAAACCCCGTTGCTTATATGATTCTCTGAAAAAAATGTTGGTTGCTTTGACGGAACAGGTCTCTTTCAACTGCTCAGTGTCCATCTACTAGCTTAACATCACTTCAATGTATATTAATTATGATTGTTTTGTCTGCAGTACATATGAATGGTCGAATACGTTCTTTGAGTTAGTGGAGGATCTTACAATACCAGCTATACACGTGTTGAAAGTAATTGGCACGACACCGAAATTTTTGCTTAGTGGTCGTCTTATAAAACATCAGGGCCGGGTATTTATTATAAAACTAAATTTTTACTAAACACAATAAATTATAATAAATAATTACTAAACAATTGCTTCCTTAGACTATAGTCGTTGTTTACGAAGTTAGCACAACAGATTTGCATTTACGCAATCGTCAGACACTCACGATACCCTCGACCACCATACATGCTTACACTTTTCATGGGCGAAATTATCTGATAGGGTGTGCGGCACAACAGCAGAAATGCAATAGTTTTTGGATGAAGCGTGATGAGACACAATTCTCTCCCTATCGACAATTCAATGCTAAAGAATTGACCTTCGAACGCTTCGGTGCGGGAAAGCATTTTTTGGTTGGTACAAACCAGAGAGCCGTTAATGTTTATCCGAATGCGCGTATGGACTGCTATGCGAGCTACACGGCAAAAGAAAGCGATGTCAGTGAAATAATAACCCATGTGAGTTCGCAGAATGAATCGTTTGTATTGCTCAGTTACCGGCGCCCGTTTAACACCTTGTTGCGCATTTTCGAAGTTGACGCGGCGGATGGCCAGAGGTTGGGTGCGCCATTGTCAATGAATGAAACTTTGCTCGAAGGTCAGTTTACTTAGTTTGCCTATTTGTTTTTATTTTAACTAAATACAAATTTCAGATTTAAATATACTACAACAACACCGGCACGAGTTCGAAGGCACCGTGCAACGTCTTCGCAGTTTGTTGTTGCAACGTAAAGCCGCTATGGACACCTTTCGCAAAGCTGCTCTTATTCTACGTCCTAAAATTAAGACATTGAAAGCGCCTCATCCGGTTCGGCTACAAGCGGGCAATATAGGCATTGTTAAAATTGTGGCTGAGTCACTACAGAGTCCACTGCAATTATTGAAGCGCGTGGAGGAATTACGTGCGCCCCAACGTAGTGCGCGCTTCATGCGCGCAGCACATCAAAAACCTGGTTTTGTATTAGATATCCCGCCTGTGGCACGGATTCGTCGCCTGCATGTCGGTAATCTTTTGTACAATGGCTCACTTCTACCCGGTAGGTTACAATCAATGCAACAACAAGTTTTGAAAATCTTATACATTATAACTTGTTTCTCAAACAGGTTTCCACTTGGATAATACGTCAAGTACACGCCAACCTATACTCTCCATACGTACTGCAATACGCACTAAAGTGCTGAGCACATCGCAATTACTGACACGGCAATCGTTTCAAACTCGACGTGAAAATTCTGAATTATCACGCCTTGCACCTCTCAAGGTGGGCGATCTAAGCGTGGAGCGCATTAATAATGTTTCAGTAAATGAATTTTTCAACTCGTTGTTTTTACGAAATCGCGATCGCAAACTGAAAGGTGTTCTCAAACTGCAAGGTGAAGCGAAAGTGGACTCATTATGGACACCAATACTAAATGATTTAGTGGTAGCCCATCTTTTCAACCTAAAGGAGCCACAGGTAGTAAGCTCGAAAATAATGATAGACACAATAAATGCGAGGGAAATGCACGCGGATTTGGTAAATGGCTTAAATTTTACCGAAGATATAGCGTTTAGTGGCCGAGATGATTTAATTGAAGGTAACCCATATTCGTGTTATTAGACTTCAATTCATACCTATAAATTAACTAACGCTTTATATGTATATTACGTACCCCATTTAAATATATTTGTCTAATGAGTACAGGGTTTGTCGGAAAGTAATAGGACTGAATCGATTTAAAAAAATGTATTCAAAAATAGGCTCCTTCTGCGTAGATACAGTGCTGCGAGAACGATTTCCAAGTTAGATTTTTTGTAACCATCTTCGAGCACGCCTTGCGCATGTTTAAGTGCTCCGTCACAATGTCATGAACCCCAGATTTTGATAAATTTAACTTCTGGGCATTTAAACGAATACTAGTCGACGGTCTGAGTTTAAAACTTTGCGCACACGAGTCACATTGTCGGTGTTTGTCGAAGTCGCAGGGCTTCCAGCACGGTTTTCATCAGCGACCTCTTCCCGGTCCTCCATAAAAGCCTGGTGCCACCGAAACACACCACTTATTGCTAAAGCAGCATTTGGGTAAGCCACTTTGATCATATCAAACGTCTCTGTCGCAGATTTACCGAGTTCCACACATAATTCAATCGCGTACCTCACACCACAGAAACACGTTGCGCTCGGAGACAACTGACCAGCCGCTCGTTCGTTAGCTAGGAACCCTCTCTACCGAATCCAGTCGGTGCGCGCACGCTTCGAAGTATAGTCGCGGGAGAAGAAAATCAGTCCTATTACTTTCTGGACACATTTTGAATATGCTAGAGTAGTTTCTTCTGAAGTAGTAGTATTATAAAGAATACTTAATGATTAGTAATATAAAATTTTTAATTTTAATCCCTTAAGGTCCTGTTGAAATTAAACACATGAGCATAGCCGGTGATCTAATAGTTGATTATCAACCGAAAGTGGAGCGTGGCAGCGATGATACGGACTTACAGTTTCAACAATTCTACACAGGCAAAGTAATCATTAACGGCACTTTAACGGTGGATAATTTAAAACTTGATAAAAGCATGTCAACGGAGGTTTTTGTGAGTGGTCAAGCTTTTGCAGAGTCGACACTGAGAGAGACGTACTTGCTACAAAATACACCACAGGTATTGAGATTTTAATTATATACTATATACTCAAAATTGATATTCTGTATAAACTAAGCTAAATTTTCACTATAATTCCGCATTTGCTTCTTTCTTTTACTGCATAGGATATAAGTACAGCTGTACATTTTGGTAATGCTAAAGTAACCATACCTAAATTTACAAGCAAATTTTTAAATGACCACCCCACCACACAACATTTACTCGCCAGTGGTCACCAAATGTTAGAGGCGCCACTTTTACTCATATTTATGCAAGCCAAAGTAGATGGTGACGTTATCTGTAAGACATACAAGTCAAATTTACTGGAATTATCCGAGGATGTCGTGCGTCGTGGCGACTCAGCAATTTTAACTGGTTTCAAGATATTCGAGGCACCACTTACCGTAGAACACATAACGGCAGAGAAGTTAAAAAATGTGTCCACAAATGACTTAGTTTTGAAGTCGCAACTGAAGAATGAATACCATTTCTTTGGTAACAAATCTTTCGATAGATTGGCGGTTACCAAAGACACATTTGTGGAACAGCATTTAAATTACACCTATTTGAATGGCATAAATTTGAACGCACCATTAAAACGTGATCACTTTTTCAAGCATCTGTATCTGCCATATCAACTACAAGCAACTAACATCGTTCTACATAAGATCAATGGTATCTCCTTCGATAAGATCTTCGACAGGTTGTCCGTGGAGAATGAGAAACTTGTGCTGCATAAGGACTTATTAGTCAAGGGCAATGTGGAATTCCTCGAAAACTTGCAAGTGGATACCATAAATGACATAAAATGGACGGACTACATAGCGGATTTAGTGCGCAATAATGAGAATGCGGTAATAAATGGTTCCACAATATTTACGCAAGGACTAACTGTGAAAAAGACACTAAAAATGTCTCTAATAAATAGCATTGATATGAGTGATGTCTTCAGCAATGTGCTCTTAAAGTCCAAACCTCAGCAAATAACCGGCAACTATACTTTTGGCAATTTGCGCTTAACAAATCTGGACGTCAAGACGATAAATGATGTATCTACAAAGACTTTTATCGATACGCGCACCGAAGAGGTTAGCTTGGCAGGTGATCTAATCTTACCAAAACTCACTGTACAAGGCGATGTGAATGGCAAATTCGAAAGCTCGTTTCGTTACGCTTCTCTCAATGAGCGGCTGCAGCAGCTGCCCCAGAGACGTTGGCGCAAGCTGGTTGTGCACGGTAATGCATATTGGAATGAGTCTGTTGCCAGCAGCACGAAGCAATACGAGATGTTGCAATACCTTTATAGACATGCGGTGCGACGCAGCGGCGATCAAGTGATTTCGGGCACGGTCTATATGACACAGCCGATAATAAGTAGAATGCGTACGCGCACGACATTTCCTAAAGATGTGGATCTAAACTACATAGCCCGTGATTGCCTTTTAAAGAATACTACGACACCGCAGACCATAACCAGCGGCAAGTTGTTTCATAAACCGTTGCGTTTACAGCGCGCTTTGGTGAACGGTCCATTGCGTGTTACTACATTGAATACGATCGATGTGCAACGTTTTCATGCGTCCCTATATCGCATTTCTAGTGATATGCCGATCGAAGGTCCTTTGTATTTCAAGATACCACCCATCGTCGGACAGCTGCTAGTGCAGGGTCTGGTTAATGGCATGCCTACCGCGCAAATATATACCACCTCGAATGGTTTGGTGCCACCAGTAAAGTTGTATAGCTTAGTGGTTGATGAGGAACTAGAAATTGGTGATGTGAACGATTTGAGTCTTGATTATTTGCTGTCGAAACGCATAAGGCTGAACGGCGAACCACAGGATGTAGAAGGCTTCTTGGTATTTGAAAACCTGATTTTAAATAATGAAACTCTGCTGCAGTCAATAAACGGCATACCGATCGATGATATGGTGTTCAAGGAAAGTGGTCATGTACAAGTGATTGATGGACAAAAGGTGATTGAAGGCAATCTTATTTTCAATGGACCTGCGCATGTTTTAAAATTAAATGGTGAACGTTTGATAGACATGTATAAACAGAGCATTTTCACAGCGGCTAACTATCATTTCGATAATCTCACCATTGACCAAGGCACATTTGTAAAGGGTTTGGTGCTCGTTGGCAACATGCCGATGAAGTCTAAGTTTAGAGTCATGCATACTGGTGAGACTAGTGAAAAACTTGAAGATACGCTACAAGTGGAGGCCGATCCAGAAGACTTCATTGAGCTGGAAGATGATGCCGCCTTTCGCGAAGAATTAACCGATGTCGTGAACGAGTTATCCGCACTGCTTAGCAGACAGAATGCAAGTTTGAGCCATCACAATAATGTCAGCCAGCAACATTTGCTTTATCTGGATTTCGATTTCAGCACGGAAGTGCTCAAGCATTATGCTAACGAAAGCGTGGATGAGACCTTCCTCACTGATCTGCAACACATATCTATGTGCGAACATCGACTGCTACAGGTGCAGTTCGCTGCAGAGAGCCGTCGTCTGTTCGTCACCAATGTGACCACCAGCTATTTGACAGCGCGCACCGACACCATATGGGTGAAGGCACAAAACTATTGTGGCGATCGCTATAAGAAGGTGAAAAGCAAAGTAACGGTGACTGGTCGTAAAGTTGCGAAAGTTTTTGGCATGAAAAAGTTCATAGAGAGCGTAGAATTATTTGTGAGCGACAAGCAGCACACGTTCCTGCTGCTGCATGCCGTCGATGAGACACGTAATCGTAATGAGGTGCGCGTTTTGCGCATCAACGATGAGCGCGACGATATCGCAGATTGGCAAACGATACCGTTTGGTATGGGCAAGTCCATGCGTCTGTTTAAGTTCAAAAATTTTACAGCATTACTTAGCAATGCGGTGGTGAACAATCAGCAGGTAGTAACCATTTATCATTTCAACCCTGAAATGGAACACTTCAAGCTCGCACAAGTCATTGACGGTCCATATGATGTGTTGGAGATGGTAGCGGTGCAACCACAACGCTATCAATTGCTTCTAAGTTGCCACAAATGCCATAACGTCAACGTTTACGAATTGACTCGCGAAAGTGTGAGCTCGTATAAGCTACTGCAAATCATAAAATTGCCAATGCGCATAGATAAGTTGCATACATTCACCATGGGCGATGGTGAATTGTTCCTTTTGACTTTGGGTGAGCAGCAACAAGATTTCTATCATTTGCACAGATATGCTTTCATAGAGGGTTGGGTGCACAGCACTTTCGGTTATTTCCGGAATATACAACTGGCTGTGCCCCTGAGTGGCATGTTGTCATCTTCAAGCGGCAATGATTTGTTGCTATTGTTGTGCGATGGTGATGAGAGCGGTAGATGCAACGCAGTGCGTGCATTTACACAACAATCGTTATAATTTATTAATTCGCTTTTTCTTTTTTTGTTTGTAAATATATATGTATGTATATGTTGAGCTAATATTTTTGAATGTTTAAAAATAAAATAAGATTTACGAGAAAATAAAAAAAATATTTATGTAACCATGGAAGCGGAAATATACATAAACCATGTCATTAAAAAAATTCAGCCAAAAGTTTTATTTTTTAAAAGTCACATACTAAGGTGTTAGAAAAGTAAATGTGAAGTTCTACTCTCGAAGCTTGAGGGAAATTAGTCCATACTATTTCATACAATGTGCGGCCGGAAGCAGTCGTTACTGTTCTTAATGCCTCTATTAACCTTTCTGAGTTCCCCCGCACTATTTCACTCCGCCGCGATAGATTTTTCACAGAAAACCACGGAAAGTTCTTTGCGAAAGAACTGTCGACCACGCAAAATGAACATCAAGTATAAGTAGTATATTATGTATCTCTGCGAAAGAGTTGTCGTGGCCGAGTGGAATAGTGCAGGTGAACTACGAAAGGTCGATAGAGGCGCTCCGCAAGGTGGAGTTCTGTCTTCTTTACCCTGGATCTCAGTGGTAAATGACCGATTAAATGAACTCGAGGGACGCGGCGGTCGGGTAATAGCTTATGCTGCCAATCAAAATAAAACTGAACTGATTTTATTCACTATGGCGTATAAAATCTTAAATCCACTCCTACCCTCATTGGCGAGCTCTGTACTTCACTCTGTCGAATAGGTGAAGTACAAGGGCCTCATCCTCGATAGAAAGCTACCTTGAGGTGAGGGTGAGGAAAGCATTGCTTATGTTGTTGTAATGGAGATACTGGGAAGCGGTGTGGTCTCACACCAAAAGTTGTCGTTAGGCTTTACGAAGCCATAGCCAGTACTTTTGTTAATTTGTTTGGTACCCGGCGCTCGGTGAAGCCACACTCGCTAAATAGTTAGTCTGCATTCAACAAGCGGTATCAGTGGTACACTATCTACAACTCTAACGATGGTACTTAATGCCATTTTACATATAGCACGGAGGGACATAGAATGCAAATGCATTGCCACAAAGGTTGCTATTAGACACCGGGAAACTGGGCACAAGAAGGTTCCCAGAGAGGAACATTCTGAAATCCTCTCTCAGTTCGACTGCTATCTAACTAACTTGATAACTTGTACCACTGCACGAGGGAATCTACTCCACCAAAATACCTCCCATAGTTATGCGGTTGGGGCAGAGTCGCTGGAGAAGACGCGTAGTGAGCTATGCGGTTGGGGCAGAGTCGTTGGAGTAGATACGCAGTGAGCTTTTTCGTGAACGGATCGAAGATCAAAGGAAAGGTAGGAGGGGAAGACATAAAAGGAAGCTATCAATCAACTCTTGTTTCCGACTATCAAAACACTGTAGTATTTTTCAAGCAGAAGCAGCAGCCATCATAGTAGTACAGATGCACTTCTCCGAAACGCAGCTTCCACCCCTGTAGCAGAGTCGCTTTGAGCTCGCTGACTGAGAACTCTTAGCTAGAATGAGTAACTTTCAGTCACGGTCAAAATTCAAGCGGTATAAGGTCTACATAAGAAGAAGAGATGGTGAAATGAGCTGTCACCATCGAATAAACCAAGTTTCTTTTAAGAGTTTCGTTCAAATACGTGGTCCTGAGAAGGGTTTAGCTTCTTATAAAAAAACGACAGCTAAATCTATGTACGTATATTTATTTTGAAAAAAAAAACTGTAAGCTTATAATAATGCTAGAGAAAAGTACTAAAAAACTTAAAAATTTTTTTAATGACTTTCACAAATGACTTTTTAGATCCTTTCTTGCTAACTGCGCATAAATGGTGCCATGTGGCTTATCGGTTGGAATAAAGACTTCATTATTCTCACCAGGCACAACACTTTGGAATGGTTTCGTATCGAAATTAAAGTAGTGCTTGTTCGGCAGAGTCATCGAAATGACCGACACTTGCGGTATAACATCAAGTACCTCCTTTTCAGAGAGATATAGCGTATTTTGTACTGACACCGAAGATACGCCAACATTTGGATCGCCAGCGAAATTTCTAATGATGATATTCTTCACTTTATTCCAAGTTTGGCAGAACTTCACATCATCGATATTGGAATATTCCCAACTGCAATCGACTACGGTGCTGAAAAGGCGATCATATTGATCAGGTAACGTGCGAAACTCGTCATTTACGAAATTGACAAACGACGACTGAGTAGTCTTCAGTACGCGTAGACCTTTAATGCCGCTGATGACAGTCTGTTTGGGATCTGCATGTAGGAGAACGCAAGAGTTAGAAAAAGAGAGTGAAAAATAGAATCTAATAGGAATAAGTAATGTGCGGTGCAATTTCAAAAATTAGACTAAAAATCAAAAGTATTATACTTATTGGCACTTACCCGTGCGCCTCAGCACGACATCACAGTAGCGCTGCGCTATCGGTGTAAAAATGAAGGCGTGATTGTGACGATGACGATTGTTGATCGATGTGTAATTGTCATCACAAATGCCGCTGTCCTCTTGTGCGATGCGCTCCCAAGGATACTCCTCGACATGTACGTGTGCCTCGGCAACATGTGAGTACTTATTGAGAAAGTGATTGGCCAGCAGCAATGCAAACTTTTCTGGATTTTCAATACCGTATTTCTTAGCTAGCAAGTAAACGGTGTTCTTCTGCGAATCGGTGGCCACAATATCTGAGTTATCACCTGATTGAAATGGAAAGCATACACATAATTGGATTATATAGAATTCACGGGCACATTATTGAGGTTTTAGTAGCGGACTAGTTGGTATGCTAAGCAACACTGAGTTTCTTTCTTATGTGTCACATGCTTGAGGGTGTTTCCGTGCTTACCGTGATAGTAATCCTTTTGACTGTATAACTTCAAATGTGTGCCCACTTCGAATTCTTTTATCGAGTGCACTGGCCCATTCCTCTTAACATGCAAGACTTTAACACTATCCTTGCCATAGCCATAATCGGAGATCGTATACTGGTGTGGTGTGTTCGACGTCGCTGCCGGTTGTACTTCGGGCGTTGTGATGTGACTTTGCATTGGTCTCGCAAACATTTTTGCTGTTGATCCTTACTTGTGTGGTTAACAAAATTGGACACGTGGTGCTTATAATCCGCGCAATTTATCGCAACTGCGTTTGCGACGATATTTTTGGAATAACAGTTATACGCTGATGGAATCAGTTTGATAGAGTTGTCAGACTCTGACTGCGTACATGTTGCATTTGTGCTAATTTATATAAGTTTATTGAAGATGTATACATACTTACATACGCAGAAGATAGACGGGCGACTTTAAACGAATGAATCTTGTTTATATATCTACTTCCAGTCCAGTGATAAGCAGGCATGATTAACTTAGTGATATGGAAGTGAAGATAAAAACTTATACCACGAATACTATGAGACATAGCAACAATGTATACTATATGGCAGGTGTAAATAATAGCGAAAATAATAAGGAAAAAATGCAAAATATTGCAAGTAATTTAATCCATAAGTCCGAGACGATTTGACAATTAAGTGCAGTGAACGGGCATAATAGCAGGCGAATGTCATATAGGTTGCTCTTTGCGTCCTGTTAGAACAATGCCATCACAAAGGACACAATAGCAGCTCATCAGCCGACTGTGTGTGTGTGCAACAATAATAATAGTCCCGCACAATGGTAGGCAAATTGATTGAGCACAGTTTGAGCCTTTAAATGGCTGTCGCAAAACCGTTAGCGTCGCTGTTGTTGCTGTGAATCCTCTGGCAACCTACAAAGTTCAAGTTCGCACGTAATCAAATGTGTACGTGTGTTCCAGTTGTGTCTACCTACAGTTAAATACATGCCCATCTTTCTCCTTGCGATATCAGTGTCACCGTCTGTCATTGTTGCTGATTTGTTTACAGTTTGTAGCTTATCTGCATGTAGAAGCATATATCCCTATGTACTAGCAACTATGTGTGTGTTTTGTTTTCTTAAGTGCAAATGTAAATAGTAGCGATGCCTCTTATTAGTACTTGACTTTCTATAATTATTATTTTCGATGTTGAAAGCACTTGTCGCGCATTAAGCTTTCACACTTTTTCACGTACGCACACTCATACATATATACATATATATATAAATTCATAGACATAACCGCATATATTCATAAATATTTACTGAAGTGTGGACTGCCTCGCTTGCAATGTTTATCCTGTGATAAGATTAGCGCAATTTTAAATATTTTGATAAGTATGTTGATTTCAAAACAAATCTTGTATTCAAATGTATATGTACAGAGATTTTATTTTGTTTACATGCATGTAAAACTCACTTTCCGGTAATTTATGCCAAGTTGCGGGTAGCAAGTTTAGGAGACTAAAGTACAGTGCAGCCCAAAGTGATAATGATAAACGATTTTGTTAGTAACTAGCTTCGGGTTAATGATGCTTTACTCAACTGATCATATATGACCCAGACTGAGAAAAAATCAGTTTTTAAAAGCTTCGACAGAGATGGCCTTTAGTGTCTTCAGCGAATTTTGAATTTTTAAGAAATTTTTTCGGTTTCGCACAGCTGGGTTTTTGGAGCGCCATTGTCTATAGTGTTGGACAGCTTAGACTTCATGTCAGAACCCCAATCAATTTCTTATCATTAGTAATGTTGCGTTTCATTAATGTAGGGTCCTTAGCTGTTAGTAATCACCTTGCCGACCTCTATTCAACGTTGTTTTTTTTTTTCAAAAGTATTAAACAAAATATATTGAACCGATTGATAAGAAAGAATTTTCTATCTCTCTGGTGCCAACACGGTGATTTGTGAACACTGTTTCTTTAAATTTTCAATGTTATCGTCTTTAACAGAGGTTGATGAACGACTCGCATAAGGCGATTTTCGATGACTTCGGGACGTTCACTGAATGCTTTTTGCCACTCAAATATTTTTGGTCGTGACAAAGTAGATTCCACAAAATACTTCTGCAACATTTTCAAGCCGTGATTTCATTTAAAATTCAAAATTTCAAGAAAAAACGCTGTTCGCTTCATGTTAAAAATCGCCACACAGTTGACATGTGGAGACCAAACTTCACATGAGCTTAATTTCGTTTTTAGCGTTTTGGCTTGCATGCGCAATTTAAATAGAGAAGGTAGAGTATGGGTAATTTGATCAGATGGTATGCTTATTTTTTGAGATTAGGTTAGGTATGTAGGCTGATTTCTTGAGAATCCACTAATAATAGGAGTTGTTTGAGTATTGTCTCTGAAATTTAGCTGCTCGGAGAGGATTTGTTAGACTAATCAAACCATGCCCCAAATGAGGATAGTTAGGTTAAGTTATGAGGTCGATCCTTACTCTTTTGCAGTTTAGAATGCCGGTCAGTTATAGTATCTAAAACTCCTATATAATAGATCATAAGACTCTGACAAATCGACAAAACGTTTTGAGTCTATTACAAACTTATTGAGACGGCTATATCTTCAGGCTCACCGAAGGTAAGACTGCTGTGATGTTTCAACTTCAGTCTTCTAGAGACATGACAACTGAGGAGAAAGTGACTGTGTTTTCAACTCATACTCCTCCATATGTATAACTGTTACAACTTGCATGAACGCCTATTGGACAATGGTCATTAAGAACCGCCAGGATTGCGCAAGGTAAACTTTGCTAAGGGCAATTGATTCAGTAGATTTTCTGTGATTTTCAAATGAGGATGAGTAGTTGTACAAATAAACTTAGAATTAATTTTCCTTACCAGAAATACGCCTCATTGGGTATAAAATGCAAAAAAAAACTAGATGTATGCAAGAATTTTTTGGAGTGCGCTAAGCGCTTATTGGTTTATTTAAATTAGCGCTTAAAATAACTATAAACATGACAAGCAGATATTTTTGAGTTTTGTTTAGACAGTGAAGATAACTAAATCCAAACATCTGGCATCATAAAATCCGATAAAAATCATAAGAATCAACACCCTCTACAGAATTCCCCAAGTTCAAGAGTGGCGGCCTTACATTGTGTCCACAAATACAACTGTAATTAAACTTGACATACATACCTTGAATTTACTCATTTTTAGTGTATAGTTTTTGTTGGTCTAGTACATGACTGGTTGGGCGTATGCAAGGTGAGACATAGTTCTAAAATCTAATCAGATAGCTTAAAAATGTCTAAATATTTTCGAATAAGATCAAATTTATTATAAAAAGATGTATGAACATTGGACTTTTCTGTGGCTTAGTGGTGGTAATGTATACATTTCCGCATTTGCTACAAAAATATTTATTTTGTTAGTCATTTGACACAATTAGCAGATATGCTAACAGATACTTGGCTTTTGGTCTATTTTAATCTCTATATGTCTGTAGATATGTATGTATATGCATCTTTACAATAATTATATTTACAAAATCTTTGCTTGATTAAGTCGAAACCGGTAGAACGATTAACCTTTACTTGGATGGAGTAGTTATATGGTTAATGTGAGAGCTGAATCTAATTGGTTCCCAGAGAGATGAACAGTGAAGTGGAGCATAAGAGCGTGAAGTAACAAATCCTAGTAATCCTGCAGAAGACCGAGAAACTAAAACTGTTTATATAAGTTTGCTATACCATACATGGCGTATGAGTAACTTAATTTTTTTATGTGCAGAAATTAACATAAATAATAATGAGCAAATATTATATTTTTGTATATATGTATAAAAATGAAACGCTATTTCATTATGTGTTTTCCTAAGGCCTTAATCGCAGCTCGGAAAGACGTGAAACATTGCGGAGGTATCCCTTTAGAACTGCAGAAGATCCTAACGGTGGCCTCTTTTGCAAAATCACTGTCGATCACCGGCAGAATCGATTTGACTAAAAATTACTGAGGATGTAGCTTAGAACTTGAGGACGGGCACAGGCTACTTATTAGCTTTTTATGTTAAAGGTCAAAAGAATTCATATATAAAAAATATATTTCAAACCATAAGCATGTGTTCAATATTCATGTAAGAATCATTTGAATATTTTATTTCCTTCAAAAAAAAAAAAAAACAAAAAAAGAAAATAAGATCAAGAAAATTATGGGTAACGTTAACTTTAGTGGCAAGCTAGAGGTTATAGGAGCTACAATATTTTGTGCACTTTAAGAATTTATATCCACATATACATATATGTGTGTATGAGATTGAAAACGAGCATATGAAATCGGTCCATAAAGTCCGCGAAAATTTGTTAGGCCGTAAAATTGGCACATACATATTTACTTCAACACTGCTTATGTTACCATAGCTGCTGCTTTTGATATTTCAGTTGAGCATCAATATGAGATGGCGGCGACAACACGCATACACGCGCAGCCCACGAGCGCCATTAACTTCGCACTACGTGTGTGCCATCTCACACATCAAACCAGTCAGTAGCGCTTACTTTTCGCAGCTAATGCGGCTACGCAGGCTATAAAATGTCTTTTTTGTCGCTGGTGTTATCATAAACTCCATAAACAAAGGAGTTAACTGTATAAGCTGCCATCAAGCGATATGCGTAAGCGTGTGTGTTAAGTAATTTGCATATGTATGAGTATGTGAAAGTGGAAATAGAAGCTGACATAAATATTAAATTTGTTGCGGTTTTTTTTTGCGTAAAGCTGGTGTTTAACGAAGTCCATTAGAGCCATTAGAGTTACGACAAAACGCTCAGCAAATGCTCGCAAGAATACCTACATACGTAGGTGGCGACATGTAGGCATTTTACACCCACTCTCATGTGGTTTTTTGTAGATATTTGCGCATAATTGCACAATATTTGATTTACTGTAATTTTCATGTTAACTTTACTATGGCGGCTCTTTTTATGTTTGTTCTGCGATTGTGTGGGTGTATGTGTAAAAAGTTTAAAAGCATGAATATGCGTGCAAATAAACTTTTACGTGATGACTAAAAGGTGAAATCGCAACGAAATAATGGAACTACATACATAAATTTGAAAAAAAGCAATTTAATAGTTTTGCTGTGCTAAATGGGCCAATATTTTTTAAACGTAGAAATTTAAGTAATTTGATTTATTATATTCTAGTTTCTTTATACATATATATATACAAAAAAACACCTAATATCGACTTTCTGGGTTATGTATAATCAATATTTTTTTCATTGGTAGTGTGTTTTCACTTTAGCTCGTCTTCAAATGGATGTTCTTTTGCTACCCAGAGGATACTTGGTCTAAGACCGGAAGTCGTGAGCTGCTTTAGCCATATGTAAAATAATCATTTCTGGCCACTTCCAAAAGGAATGGCGCTCAGACAACTTTCATTACTTGCATGAACTTCTACACATGGTTCCATCTCGACTTGCATTTCTGCTCCCTGAGAGCACTCAGCAGCAACTTGGTATAAGGGAACTGTGGGATGGCTTCTCAATCTCCTTACGAACTGCCGCAAACTAAACCCTTGGTTTTCAGAAAAGGTAAAAGAACACGCGGCGACTAATAGAATGTTTCAAGACCGGAGCATGCTCTTTTGGAACCCGCAGAGGTGATCTAGTAACTGCTGCCCAGAGCATACTAAAATTAAGGAGGGAACACTTTGCCAGCCTACTGATTGGCAGTGAAAGCATAACAGAAACGTGAACCCGATTCCTCAATCGATGGCGATGAAGGGGACTATGAAGAAGTACGAATAGCAATTAACCGTCTGAAAAACAACAAAGCAGCGGGACCGATGAATTGCCGGCCGAGCTATTCAAATCCAGCGGCGAAGAACTGAGAAGTGAACAAGAGCAAGGTGAAATATCTCCTGCCATCAAACAAAAGGTCGTCGTACACGCGACTTGGCTCCATTGTCACTGTTGACAGTCATAACTTCGAAGTCATAGAAAATTTCGTCTATCTTAGAATCTGAATTAACTCCAACAACAATTTTGGCCTCGAAATCCCACGCAGAATATTTCTTGCCAATAGGTGCTACTTCAGACTGAGTAGGCAATTGAGAAGTAAAGTCCTATCTTGACGAACAAACCAAATTCTACAAATCAACATGGTGCAGAGGCATGGAAAACGATAACATCTAACGAGTCGGCGTTACGAGTTTTCGAGAGAAAGGCTCTGCGGAAGATTTATGGTCCTTTGAGTATTAGAAACGGAGAATACCGCAGTCGATGGAACAATGAGCTGTACGAGATATACGACGGCATTGACATAGTGCAGCAAATAAAGAGACAGCGGCCATGAAGACTAGGCCATGTCGCTTGAATTGATGAAAACAATCCAGCTCTGACAGTACTTGACGCAGTACCCGCCGGGGGAAGCAGAGGAAGAGGAAAACCTGCAATTCGTTGGAAAGAGCAGGTGGAAAAGGACCTGGTTACACTTGGAATCTCCAATTGGCGCCAAACAGCGAAAATGAAGAACGACTGCGTAAAAATTCTGATACAACCAGCGATATCTGGAGTTTTTAACCTCAGCGCTTTGAAACTTCAATTGACTTACTTCCAATTGAGTTTATGAGTCTCTTTTAAACGAAAACTTATTTACAGTGCGCATATTTCGCGAAAAATTCGCCTCACTTACATTTCATGTAGAGTGTATTCAAATGTCTTGCTATGTGTGTATGTATGTATGTATAATGTTTGCTATTTGGTGTGTAAATAAACGAATCCGTCTAATTGACCGGAAACAATGGCAGAGGCAGAGGTGTGAGCATTCAACTCATTCTACTTGTTGACACTACACTTCTTCTAGTTGCTGTTGTTGTATTTAACTTTTATTTTATTTTTCCTAAATATGAGTACACCAAAACTATGTTGAAATAAAAAGAGCGCTTTTGTTGTGGTTACAAAGAAATCGTAAAAATATAAGTAGAAAAATGTACGCAGAAAGAGCGCTGAAATAAAACAATCAAACAAATTGTTTTAAGTAATTTTTTGTGTATTTGCATTTGGTGTTTTGTTGTGAAAAGATCAAACATTTAGTTTCAAGCGGCATTTCGCACCTTTTGCTGTTCTGCTCACACACACACACAATAGCTGTTAGCTGCGTATGTGGAAGTAGCCGATAGTTCGTTAGAGCTTAGCTCAAGCGTTAAGCGCCGGTGTTTGCTTTAAAGTTTGGGCGAAAAACGGTTTTGAGATGAGTTCGGTCGCCGGCAATTACACGCCACAATATCACTTGTCGCTTTAGTTGCGACCGGGTTCGCATTGAAAACGGTTCGATTTCCGCGTCGTTGAGTTGTGCATTTGGTTGTCAGTTTACAAATGACAAATTGAAAATGATTTTAAATTTAGCGAAAACACAACACATCCTTGGCGCGCAGAGTGTGTTGCTCTTATTCGGTGTAGGTTGTCTTGTTAGTGGCGCGACGCATGATGAATTGCCACAGTGCAGCCTCTCGGGTGTTTATAAGACACGACAGAGCGTTGTGGAGTCACCGAATTATCCAAATAATTATCCGACCAGCACCTGTTGGGATTACGTGATACGCTCGCCTTACCGTTGTCCAACAAAGTTCCATATACAATTCTTAGATTTTCATCTTGAATCATCGCCGAATTGCACAAACGATTACTTGGCCATTGGTGTGGAGAATGATGGCGATGATATGGATTTGCTATGCGGTCAAGTAATTGGCATTAAAAAGTATCACACACCAGGCGGTATATTGCGGCTGCGTTTCTTTTCGGACAGTTCGCCATGGACGACGGCGCGCGGTTTCAAATTGTTGATCACACGTTTGGCTTGCGAGCGCGAGGATTATTTACGCGAAAACCTCGATACAAATGACGAGGATACCGAGGAGGTATTAGCGCCTTCGTCGAATTTCCAACCACCGCAGGCCATTATTCCGCAATTATTTCGTAATTGGACACAAGTGGAACAGCATAGACCGTATCCTACACCGCCGTTATTCGGTTGGAACTTACCAGCGCCGCCACCGCCCACTATTGGTAATTTATACGGGCCGTTGCCAATTCCGCAATACAATAAACTCACCGAAAGCATTAAGCCTTGCAAACCCGAGCAAACATATTTGAGTCCATTTCCGGCATATCCACAATATCCAGCCTTGGGTTATAGGAGTAATGACGTGCAGAAGCCTGTGAGTTCTGATCAGTATGTCGGTGATTGGCAGTTGGGCGCGCAAGCTAAGCAATTGGGTGGAGAACAAGAGCAGACATTGAAAACTAAATCTTTGGTTAAGTCGGTGAGTGATCCGCAACCGCGTCAACAATTTTTCGGTGCCGCTTTGCCTGGGGCGCAACTTGCTGGCTTGCACCCTAGCGCGCTGTCACCACTTAACCCGCCGTTTGGCGTTGCTCCTTTTGGTGCTTCGCAGCCACCAACCTTAGAGGATGGTAGTGCGCTATTCGATAATACTCAAGGAGTCGTTACAACGGCATCTACACAGCATTGCTGTACATCATCCTTTCATCAGAAGCGCTTCTATCTCTCCAGCCCGGGATTTCCACGCACTGCTTTCACGTCACTCTTGCCAACGCAACAACGTGATTGCCAATTTGGCTTGGAAAAGAATGCTGATAACATATGTCGCCTGCGCGTGGAATTCAAATTTTTCGATTTTGGTCAAACTTATGTGGGCACTGGCGCAACGCAGGGCAATCTCAATGTGGCCATCAGCACAAGTAGAGATGTCTGCACCGAAGACTTCATCGAAATCAATGGTGAACGCTTTTGCGGCTGTCGCACTGGCTATATTTACACAAGCCCTTGGGGCTTAGGCGCTAAACAGATACGTATGCGTATGGGCTATTCGGGAGTATCATCGAGTGGTTTCTTGCTTGAGATCTACCAAGAGGAATGTCAAGAGACCGCCTTCGTACAGCCGCAACGTCCAGCACATGATACTCCGACAACTATTTCACGTCCGAGCCAAGTTGGCGTCGGTCAACAAAATGTCATTAACAACAAAAATGTAAATAACCCTCTGCAACAAACCATATTTAGTCAACAACAATTGCCCGTCTATCAGCAGCCACCTTACTTTGCGCAATCACCACAAACACTCATATCACCAGATCAGATACCATATCGTCCACTTCAAACTCCAACCGTTAATCCCTTCTTGGCCGCACAACAGCAGCAATTCTGGCCACCGGTCCCACAGCAGCCATTGGCCGGCCTGCCAAGCCCATTCCCACCGTTTGGTGTGCCGCCAGTGCCGCTTTACCGTCATGCGCGCACTTCGAGCTCGATTGCAGCGGCGAGCACACAACAACCAATGACCGTCGTCGAGACTAATTCGACACGCAAAGAATACTATTACTATGATGGCGACGAGGCGTTTGGTCGCCTACGTGCCGGCGATGAGCCGGACGATGTGGATCGCAATGGAGTAACGCCGTCGGCAGGGGTGCGCGATCGTTGCAGTTACACGACAATGGATGCGCTACGCTTGACCGTGGACACATTGTGGATAACCAAGCCCACTTGTTATGCACCGTTGCGCAGTTGGTTTAGCAACATTTTCGGTTAAGCAGATGCCGATATTGACACCCGAATTCTTATGTAATAAAGAGATTATGCTGTGTACACAAGTGTGTGAGATAAACGAAATAAAATCGCCGAGCTGCTCGCGCTCAAATAAATTTAGACCTCCAAAGTGTTTGTATTTTAAGGTATGCTTTATTGTTGCGGTTTTGTTATCGCAGCAATGTGTGAACTTTGATAGAGGTGTTGGTAACAGATAAAACGTTTAAACATCAGCTGTGCCCACATAAACACCTACACAGAGATTTATATATAAACGAGCGACTGTGTTCCTTAAATAGCTGTTTATATGTACCAAAAGATACTACCAAATGCAAAGTGTACATGTGCGTAACTAGGTTCGGCGGTGTTGTGTCAATATGTATATCAATATATGTACATATGTCAACATCAACTTCAAAATCAATTATGTATGCATGCATATCGTCGCAAACGAAAGTGAAATTGGTGCCACGTATTAATTACCTCTTTACTCTCTTTGCCACACCTTCAGAGATGATCTTTCATAGCGAACTCTCGAACTCACATCACTTCACATTTTCTCCTCTTGTTTGTTTACTCAATTTTGGCGCTACGTGTTAGCTTGCATATACGACATACTTACACGTTAACTGTTTTGTTGACTTTATGACATTATTTTGTGAGCAAAGTTTTGTTTACAGACGTTCAAATGTATGTATGTGCGCTATTGTGAGAGTGTGTTGCAATGTTTTTGTGGAAAATTAGAAGATGAGACATAAAAAGATTAAAAAGTGCGTGTGTGTGCTAAGAACACCTTGACTTTTCGGCACAGTGACACCGATTTACATACATATATTTACATACAAAACTGAATATAATTGTCGCGTCTCTCATAAGTTCCCTGCAGCAATACATTGAACTGGTTTGAAAAATACTACTCCGCAAATAATTCGTTCGAGCTTCAAATGAACTGGTTAAAAAAGCCCTTACCTGTAATAAAAACATTTTTCATTAACTGCATAATTAATAATTTTTATTTTTCAAAAGGTTTACGAAAACACAAACTCAAACTAGCTGCTTTATAGCATAATTGAATTATATTTTCTGTATTTTAAACTAGTTAGAGATCAGCAAATTTCTAACCGATTTAAGAAATATCAGTTATTTCCCAAGGAGAAGACACCCGACTGAACTATTATGCCCCGAGTTCATACCAGTTATTATATGTATAACGTTCAACTACTACCTTTCACTGCTGGGATACTACATAACTATCTTATTGCTATTCCCTTCCGCACATATAATACATCAAATACATATTTGTTTTAACAATTTTACGATATTGGCGCTAATTTCGGAAAGCCGTATTTAACAATGGCATGATTTTGTCTTTAAACGGATAACAATGATCTGTTTTATTATTTATACATGATATATAAACTATTTTTTTTTTTGGCAAAAATCAGTTCTCGTAGTCAACATTAGTACTTTTGAGGGCGACCATTACACCATTAAAGCGATATTCGAGCTATATTTTAGCAATATTCAGGGAAATTTTTGAAGCTTTTGGAACAAAAAGAGTCGCCAGAAGTTTTGAGACGTGGAGGATAACTCTAATCAGGTCGATGTATGCTACTAAGTACCTCTTGTACCAATTGTCTGATAGATAGTGCATTACATTACTATAGGAATTTATTTCTCCCTCTCTAATTTACCATGCACTTTAGCTTTTCAGTTTATGATAAATTTGGCAGAATTATAATTAGAGGTCTTTACTACTGAGGGGTAAATGTGAAAACAACTTTAATGTTGGTCAAAAAGGATGCTGAACTTTTAACCAAGGGACCACAAATAAAATTTCGGCGTATTTTTTATGTAGAGAGCTTCGACAATATCTTATACATTTTTGTTAAATTTTATGGAGGTTTTGCGACGTGGATTTGGATCGTTAGAACCGTCATTAATCACGCGCTTGATGATCGTTCGGCTTCATTTCTTGCACGAGCTGGATTTTCTAAGCCCGCATGCAAAGATCATTTGCAAAACCTTCCATAAAGTGGTTGGGCTCAGCTCCAATTATTGCGCGCGATGGTGGATGGACTCATTCGAGTCTTCCTCGATATTCTGCTTCATAGTAGCAATAGCGTCATTGGTGTGCTCTGTACTTCATCTCTGAGGATGCCCATTTTCCACTAGAGTAAACGCGAAACCGAGCCATGCTTTTTCGTTTCACCAACTCTGCTGGCCGATTATGTCGACCGAATATTGTACGCACCGCGCGACGCTTCGCGGGAACCGAATCATTATTTTGGTAAAGAAATATGAACGATTTGCAAACGTTATTCCGTCTGTTCATTATAAAATAGCAAACTGAATTGAGTATATATGAAGCAACTTCTGTCAAAAAGTCCAACTATTGCCGTATTGAAAACAACCCGTTTAAACACAGTTGTTATATATTCTTTCCCAGCGGCTGGCATAATAAAGGGTGATCCATTTCGAGGATCGCTACTTTTTTAAAGAAAAAACACAGAAAATTTAAATTTAATGGGGAATGTTTAATATCATTCGAAAGAACATTCTTTGGCATATATTTTTTAGATATTATCTATTTCAAATGTTAACCGCGACTCAGATGGTCTATCCCTTGAGTTCAATTTTCGATGAGTAACAGTCATTTCAACTGGTAACTGGCGAATGACACGCGTGGTGTATTGTTTGATCTTGGCCCAAAACGTGAAAATATCTTTTCACCGAAGTTTTCGCTCAATAAATTCATTGATTGATGCGAAGTGGCGCCGTCTTATTGAAACTAAATGTTGCCGAGATCACGGGCTTCAATTTCATTCATCAAAAAAGTCAAATATCATGGCGCGATAACGGTCGCATTACGGTTGTGTTCTCGCCGGCATTATTTTTGAAGAAATATGGACCGATGATTCCACCAGCTCATAAACCACACCAAGCCGTCGTTTTTTCTGGAAGAAATGGCAGCTCTTGAAGCTCTTCAGGTTGCTCTTCGTCTCAAATATGGCAATTTTGTTTGTTTACGGACGCATTGAACAAAATTTGTCTCCAAAACGTCGGATCTTTTTGGAACAATTCAAGAGCCCATAAAGCGAAGCGATGTCGCTTGTTAAGGTTGACCGACTTCAGTTTTTGCACAAGGTGTATTTTGTATGCTTTAAATTTAAGATCCCGACGTAAAATACGCCAAGTCAGATCCATAAGTTCCATAACGATAAGAGACATGCGTGATCTGTCAAAAAAAGTTATTGAAAAAAGTACCTTATTAGATCACCCGTTATTTGAATTTTTTATTTCTAGACCTTCTTTACCTTCAACCCTTAATAAAGCGTTCACTATTGAGTTTCAACGGACTAATAAGAGTCATTAGTCCCGTTTATTAAAATTAGTTATTAATTTTATTAATACATATGTATGTCTTACATAATTATTTTTCATGCTTGCTATGTACATGCATACAAGTACATATATGCAACTTATTGGCTTTCATGGCTTTTTCATCATTATATTTTCTTTATGTATGTTTTAGAGGAACAACTCATGCTTTGGTCGAACACTAGTGCTCGTGTATGTATGTATATTTGTAACGTATATTTTATTACTTTGCAACTGTAAATAACTAGTGATTAAATGCTTAGTGTATATACAGACTTATATACTTACTGGTATGCATAAATATGTGTGCACAAGTAAACCAGAGCCACAACTACATACAAATAAACGAAAGTATGGCGGCTATATGTAAGTATTAGTATGTATTAGTATCAAGGTATGTACTTTGGTAAATAGTATCAAGTTATGTACAAGTTGGTATTAAATTTAAAATTAAATTACATCCTTTCGTGCGCTTAAGGGTTTGTTTTTTGTTTTTATTTAACTTGCAATATGTTATCATACACACATATAAATTATGGTACTAGACATTATATTTTATATACAATAGCATATGCTTGCGTTTATAATATGTTTTTTTAAATATGTGCACAAAATGCAATTGTCTACGTTTATGCTAGGTTTTAAGAGAAAAGTTTAATTAATACGAGACTGTTCACATCTACACAAGTTTTGAGGGTAAAGGTTGCATACTTGTATGTGGGTTAAGAATTTCTTTGCGGCGGCCATTTTATATTCACTGACAAGTTGGCTAAAATTAAATTCAGTTTGCTTTGCGGACAACTAAGACCTAGACCAATATTATAGAGCCTTATTTTTGAATATTAAAAATATTTTTTATATATTTTTTTAATATTTTTTATTTCAAATAATTATGCTAAATTATTATATTTTCAGAGAGTTAGTAGCAGCAGTGTTGCAATTTTGTTTGTTTTTAAAATTTTTTTGTTTTCTGAAATGTCAAAATCGCTCGCCAGACGTTGTAAAGTCCTGACATCTCACATACCGAAAGGAAAAACAAAAAGCATGCAGCTGCTACGCGCTTCAAGTACCTTGTGCTTTACTGGGTTTATACTGTGTGCTTTGCAAACTACTAATATATTTATATATTTGTTTTTTTTTTTCAAAAGTTATTTATTATATATGTACATACTTTTGTTGCAATAGTAGTGCAACTATAATTTAATTGTGTGAATAAAATATTTTTTGCTAACAATGCTGTGCTTAGCTGCCACTTGTAGTATGACTATGTAAAATACTGTTTATATAATATAATATATACTTTTTGTAAATGTTTAATTCCGAAAAAAGTTACGCTAGAACTCTACACACTATAGCTGCTTAAGGGCCTACAATTCTTTTATTTCTCCAAATTAATTTTTATGCATATTTTACAATTTTTTAGTTTTTTTTTAATTTACTGAGTTTACTTTACTTTAATTTATAAGTACATATAGAATTTTGATTGCGAATTATGTTAAAAAGCTACGCTAATTTCTGTAAACAATTGCTTCCAGCCAAGTGCCGTGCAAACACACAATATTCCTAATTTCTTCCGCCACATTTTGATTTCCGTTTCATGTCAGCATCGTTTTAAAATATTTCTGTGTCGTATTCCGTTGCCTCTTTAAATATGTTTGCTTAACAGTGTCGCTGGTCAGCTTAACCCAGAAAGCGTATGTTGGTGAAAATGGCTTTAGCTGGCCGCTTGCGATTGCAGAAGTTTACAGTTTTGCTGTGATTGCCTTTGCGATTTTCATGCAGGTTCATCAGCAGCTTGAAGACATCCTCTTTGGTGGGCGTGCAGGCATAACGCAGCTCTGGCTCGTAAGTGCTAAAAAGATAAAAGCAGCAATGTCCAAGAAATGTGTAAATAAATGCTTAAATTTTCAAACTCTAATTTTTCAATTACTAATTCCTCAATGGCACGCCCGGCCTGCCTCACCTGCGATTCCTATTGTGTCGCTTCCATGGATAGCGGCGATAGTAACGCGAACGCTTTGCCACACCAGCGCCCAGTCCGCCCAAGCGATATGCCACATTATTGCTGCTTATTTCGGCGTCTTCATCAGATGGTTCGTCATCGTCCTCCTCCTCGACATAAATGACCGGCAGCGTTTGTATATTCGGATCCTCGAGCATTTTCATTAACAATGCTGATTTAGTAACAATTTCCTGTTCGGCGCGTAAATCTTTTTCCAATTTGTGTAACATCTCATATTTGTTTGCCACTTCCAGTTCGTTAAACACAGTGTCAGCGTAATCGGGTTCTTCGGGTAGCGTGCCGAGCTCCTGGCCATTGATGGCAGTTTCGGCGTTCAAAGCGCGGAGTAGCTCTGTTGATGGGTAGAGAGTGTTATTGAGGTTAAGTAAGGTTGAGTAGCGAGTAAATTTGGTATTTATTTAAATAAAATATATTACATAAATATTTATTATTAATAAAATTTAATTTACGAAAGTCATGCGCTTCGATTCTGAAAGACTCGAGATTTAGCCCACTATAGTTTTTTAAAGATTTAGCTACTATCAAATAGTTCTCTTAAATATTCCTTTTTAAATTGCTAACAAAACCAAAAGTAATATAAATAAGCGTATATTTACCTAAATACTCATACCCACATACAATATATTATATAGATACACACATATAAACAACATTTGGCATACTCAGAAATACTCATAATGCGTCAAGTAATCCTGCCGGCTCTCCCTTCCATCTAGCTTGTCTACTATGCCCATTACGCTGTCATTTAGCGGTCAATCAATGGCCAGAAAGTGACCGTGGAAAGTGGAAAAGGCTTATGGCATTCAAGGGTATACACTAGGGTGGGTGAAAAAAAATTTTTTTGAATATTTCTTTTCGCTGAGCTCTTAAATGTAATGGGAAGTTCCTCCGCCTTACAATTTTCTATATGCTCCTTATTATATGTATTTCTTATAATCCAAATCACGCTTCCAACTCTTTAAACAAAAATTTCATTTCATAGCAAATTGAATGCTCTATAAAATGGTCGCTTACGAGTTGTTTGTGAGATTAAATATTAAAAAGATGTTAACTGTCAAAGTTTGATAATTTTAAAGCAAATTTTTTTCTAATGAATTTTATAACTGCATGAAAAAGTCGTTGCATACGAAAACTAGTTTTTATTTTGGAAATTTACTGCTCAACAAAATGTGAATTTAAAAAAAATAATATTAATTTTCTGACCCACCCTAGTATACACATTGGCAAAAAAAGCAAAACTTGTAGCTGGACGAGCTCATGCTGACACTCCGTTTAGGCATTGTAGTCACATACGACTATTTACTATTTTCGTGCTTTTGCCATGCTGTGTGTGTGTGTATATGTGTTCAGCAAGCGTGTAAGTGCTCGAGAAACTATTGGCAGCACTGAAGCGGAAATTGGAATTGGTTGATTTTTGCCATACGGTTATTTCTGTAACTGTTGACTTAAGCTTAAAATAGACAACACATGTCTGTGTGTGTGTGTGTGTAAAGCTATGCTGGGCTGGGAATAATATAAATTTTATACAATTAAGAAGATATTCCTTCAGGGTTGAATTTATGAATAAAAGTTGTACAAAATATTAAAATAGAGTTGTAAAAACAAATAATAATAATTGAAATACTATAAAATCAAATAAAAATTTTAAAATGAAGTTAAAATCAAATATGCCTAATAGAAAATAACAATTAAATGATTCTAATATATAATGAAAATTCTTAGTATAAAAATATCCATTTTTTTGCAAACGTAAGATATTATGAAAATGTTGTTTTATGCATCTACGCATATAACTGCTGTGCAATAAATCCCTGCATTGTGCGTAAGTGAAACGCATTTACCAAAGCAGGCAAATGAATGACAGCACATTCATAAGAACGCCTGTAAGCATGCTACATAATAAAATTTTTTGATACATACGTACATACACAAACTTAAATACATACAAACATGTATAGAACTTTTTATTGTAAGTTCATCCTTCGTTAAACTTCATTTACGTCAATAGCAGCAGCAGCAGCAGCAGCCACAGCCTAGCCGGCGGTTCGGTAGTATTTTACTTCACCTTAACAATAGCTTTTGCTGTGCTTTTGATAAAGGCGTACATACATATATTTATAGCCTGTACGTGAAAATATTTTCGTTGA
The DNA here is from genome assembly GCF_016617805.1 of Bactrocera tryoni. Lineage (NCBI taxonomy): Eukaryota > Metazoa > Arthropoda > Insecta > Diptera > Tephritidae > Bactrocera > Bactrocera tryoni. The sequence continues at coordinate 13,191,435 of NC_052500.1, forward strand.
CAACAGAATTGCAAAATATACAAAATCTGTTGCAAGTTATTGTTCTATAAATTGAGTTTTTGCACCTTTGAAATATTTTTCAAAACTGCAGTTCGCGAATTACATTTTTTGTTAGCAAAATAGATAGCTATAGGAAGCGAATGGTATGAAATGCATTTTTATTTGCAATGCTTTATTTTTAAATTGTTCTGAATGCTGTGGTATTTTGAAGCAAAACTTGCTGGAGATCTTTAAGCGCTTAGTTTAATCTCAATTTAAGCATAAGTTAAAAAAGTTGTTCTGAATGGCTATTAATATTAAGCTGTCACATTCATATATAGTATCATGCAAATGGACCAGTCCGGAGTTTTTGACTCTCCAATATCAATATATACCTGTGTCTATGTATAAGTGGTAAGTGATTCCAACAAAAGTAAAACGAGTGAAATCATCATCATAAAAGGACGAGGTTTTGTTTGCCGAAGCATATCGGATAGACAGGTTTATTTATTAGCCAACTATGGTTTTTGAGTTACACCAAAAATCTTTGATAATAAATCAGCTGCTATTTCCGGTTAGAAATTTATACTCGGTGCGTCGTTAGCAAGTTAAAATTTGTTTTGATTTATAATAATTAAGAAGTAATACTGTAATTTTTGCTTATTTAGTTGAATAACCACCTTATCTGTACATATATGTACTAGGGCGGAACAAAAATTAATAATGCTCAACATAATGGTCTCTTATAATTTTTCGATTAAGTTAAGCGTTTACTACAAGTAAAAAAACATTGTCAAAAGTCAATAAAAAAATATATTAAAAATAAAAAAAATTGAAGATATGAAAACCGAGCATTTTTGTAGAGCAGTGAATTTCCTATAAAATTACTATTAGATCGATTTATACTTATTTTTTGTTTTCTACATGAGTTATAAAATTCATAAGAAAGAAGCAATTTGACTTAAATTATTCAAAATATTTTAAACGGTTAGGCTTACGTAAAAATTGTAAGAAACCTTTTTGCGGAGCACTCAATTTCCTATAACATCTAAGAAACAAGATATTTTTTAAGTAGTTGACAGCGAGATATGCATTTTGCTATCTGTTAATAAGAAAAGAAAATGGAAAACTCTAAGGCAGTTGACCTTCACGTTGCAATTAAGAGCTCATACTTGGAGACATTTTCTTGGAAGTGTCTAAGAACCAAGTTTTCGGAGTATCAAGCAAAAAATAATAATTCTTTCACCCACCCTATATATATATGTATATATTGACTTGTGTTTGCCATTCATTGAGTCAATGTACTATTGATTTCGATATGTTTGGAAAATCTTATGCAGCCAAAGGAAAATGTGCTTGAGTGTTTATATTTTGCTATTGGGAAGACCCTCAAGGTATTCAATATTTCTATGGAAGCGAAGCGAAGCGAAATTACTTTAATTGCATTCTGGTATATTTTGCATAAAATTAACAAATTTATTTGGAAAGCGAGCTGCTTGAGGATCGTCACTTGATCGATGAAGCTTTGGGCTTAACTAAAATGTCAAAACCAAACAAACGGTTATCCACTCAGTGCAGCAAAGTGTTTATACCCAACTTAATAAATCACTTGTAAAACTTTTGACTTTGAAGTTATTGTTTACTGAGTTGAAATACGCTTTCATATCACTTTTCATATGCATAGCATACTACTTACGTTGATTGTTATTTGAAAGTTTTCCCCAAAATAATAATTTATGTAATGCTGTTGATTTGAAGTGCAATATTTTCTTATAAAAACTCTTTGCACATGACTTCACAATTCAATTTGGTCACATTTAATTTAGTATTAAAATTTTTTGAATGAGTGATTTTCGCAGTTTATTAAAAATAATTGAATTAGGTTATACTTATGTAACTTATTATATTATACTTCAGTGATTCAATGAAAACTAAAAATCAACAAAATGAGCTCTGTATGTCCCACAAGTGCTTTTGTGAAATTAAGTACGCCACATATTTGAAAATATCCTCATTGAAGTAACCCTTATGAGTGAGGTCAATAAAATTCATTGGTGATTTCAATATAAATACATTTGCCTTACTTTCTCTGCTGCCATGACAATGAAAAATGATTAGAACCTTTGTTGCTGATAAACTAATCGAATAGAAAAGAAATAATAAACTAATTCATTGATTTCGAAGCTGTGTTTAAAAATAGTTCTTTGGATAAAGGTAAGCATATCAAGTATCAATAATATTATCATTATACCTGAAGGTCCACAAGTAAAACATAAATTTGTTTACTCAAGGATAATTATTTGTTTACTTGAAGTGCATGTGTGTGGTATAAGTACATACATTAGGGTGGGTAAAAAAAAAATGTATATATATATATATTACTCGCTCGCTTGATACTCTAAAAAATAAGTTCTCAGGAGCGAGATATGAATTTTTATATCTGATAATAAGGAAAAAATAGAAAATAGTAAGGCGGAGGCCCTTCCCGTTACAATTAAGAACTCATACTTGGAGAGACTTTCTTAGAGGTGTCTAAGAAAATACCCAGCCTAATATGTATATATGAGGTGAGATGTACTGACCGAAATGAAGTTGTTAAGCTGTAAGTAAAGTAGAAGAATTACTACTCCTGTTCATTGTCTCCAAGAGATATAATTATTTGTGATTTCTCTAAAACGATAATTACGATTCTTTTCCTGTACAAAATTTAGAATCTGCATAGAAAATGTTGCAGGTCTTATCTTCTTCTTCCTTCTGACAGCTTGTATAATAATCATTATATGGCCTTCCTAGTCTGCTGGCATGCCTGGCGGTTAGACAGTGATCTGTTAGCACACTTCTGGAGCTCTTTTATAATTTAATTTACATTTTAATAACTGGCACGTGCGACGCATTTCTATTCATACCACGTTCGCCTGCTTGTTCATGTAAGTGATTGATTCCACCGAAAGCTATGTTTATAATATGTTTATCAAATAAATATCTGCAGCTTGCCAAAGAAGTATATATTCCCTCCTTTCCAGAGTTTAATTGTAGGGCAGTGCCTGCTCTGCATCTTATGAGGAATATCTCTATGTTCTGTGACCCATTGCAGGTTTACATATCTTAAAATAGATTGTTGGAACCAAGGCATTCTTTCACTAGCTTTGACGAAGCCCTAAGAGATTTTAGTGATTTCAAAGCTCTCTGGCAATTTGCGTATATAAATTTACTTATACCTCATTGTGAGCACGCTCTTTGTTAGAACAAGAAGGTATTCTTTAACTGTGGTTAAAGTGATCTGGGAGATGGAATCAGATTTTGATATCTAGTTTAACTGAAAGGGCATCTCGATTATCAAGCTTGGACCTATACATATAGATGTTTATCTCTGTGCCCTTGTTCACCTCTTCTCTTCTTTGAAAGTGAAAGCTCTATTGGAGACTGAATATATATTCAATTCTATAGGATTTCGAAAATCCATGGTATTGGATAGAAATGGGAATTTATTGAGTATCATAGAATGTTACTAGTGACTTTACCTAAATTTATAATAATGTGAACCTTGAATGTCAGAATTTTGTTACTACTTGTCGGCAAGCTTTTTAAATAAATAAACTTTTGCCAGTTATAATTTACTGAGACTATTTCCTAGTTAAATCCACTGAAATATACAGATTAGTAAAAGAAACATAGGTATTTCGAATTTTGTTTAGAGAAATTTCTAGGGTTATTTTCGATGGAACGAGTGCATTAAAAACAATTCTATATTTCTGAAAACATCAGCAATTGAACTCGGCCGCGTCAAGAAGAGCAAGCTTCAGCCAATAATCTTGACACATTTATTTACAATATACATATACATAGGTATGTTTCTGGTTAACTTATTTTCTTTTATTATGTTTTGCTTTAACTCACCATCACCCGGATCGTAGACCGCAGCACGTCCGTTAGGCTCATTCAGCAGTTGGTGCGGTGGTTGCACAGCAATACTTCCGGCTACATCGTTCAAATAACCCGCCGATGAAGCAGCCGCCCTATCAGGATATGTGCCGGTCATTAATTCCGCCATATGCTTGGCATACATCTTCGTATCTGTTGCGCCGGCGTCCGAGGCTCCGACTCCGGCTCCGGCTGTTGCGGCGGCCGCTGCTGGCAAGGCGACATATGCGTATGCATACCAACAGTTTCCGAGCAGCAAAACGGCTGCGGGCAAGGCATACATGAGGAACGCGTTGCGCTGCATTTGTGTGGCTTTAGGTTGAGATCGCTGTGTGACTTTTATCTATTTTTATATATTTAATGCTTGGCTTGCCTTGCCTTCCAGCGTTGCGTCCTCGGTTTCAGTCAGGGATTAGTGTTGATGTTCAAATTGTTATTGTGCCTATGTTGTTGCTGTTGCTGTGGTTAGCCTTGCCGATGTCGGTAAGTTGAAAAGTGTGTCCTGAAAGTTGTCAGTAAGAATTTATAATGGTAATTAACATTTTGTCTGCCTTGCAGCGCGATTATACGCGTGAAATTATAAACAAACGCCCACACACACACACACAGACACAAATACATATGTAAACCACCAACCAGCAGATGCCACCATTGGCAGGAGCCAGGCGAGAAGTCGCTGAACACACAGCGCTTGGCTGTGCGTCATTGTAGCCGTCTTTGCTTGTATAGGTCAAAGTGCACACATACAAATATTATATTTGTACAAATATTGTATATGTATGTGTGTGGGTTATTATTGCTATTTGCCTTTCTTCAATGCGTATATTTTCTTAACTAATTTCGCCTGTGTGTAAGAAGCAACTGGTGACTGCTATTGACAACGTGCTTTCGGCCGTCTGTCTGTTTACTCTCACAATTAAGCGTGCTTATGTTGTTTGTTGCTGTTTTTGTGTATGAGCATTTGCATTGTTTTTCTGCCTTTCAACCAATTCAATAGCTTCGAAGGAAGCTGGTTGTGAGCTCTAACCTAAATTGTCTCAGCGTTACGCTGTCAGTCTACGCATGACTCGTTAGTCTTTTAGCAATCGTACGACTGACCCCTTTAGCACTTCTAGCCGTATACGCCATTGCTTGTCGAAATTGTTGTCGTGGTAATTAATATAAATGAGCCGGAAACGGGAGACTGTTTTGTTGAAGTGCGAAATGCTTTGGTGCTTTTACTTGTCTAAGCGTTGCGGTGCCTATGGTTGGAGGATGTGGCTAAGCTGGCTGTGGTCACACATACATATATGCTTACATATATAAATGGTATATGTCTCCATAAGTATGTACATTGTGCCAGCGGCAGTGTTCACGGTCTTCGTACTGTGTTTGCAGTTAATTTCACGGTAAAATACGCTTTGTTTTTATGCACAGTGTGATAAAAGGAGGAGGCTCATAACTTATAATTTTCTTTGTTGTCACTTGTGCAGCTTTAGATGTATTAGTTTTGGCATTGGCGTGTATTTTGTGTTTACAATTTATAATTGGTCGGTGTGCTAAGCGGAACTTAGCCGTCTTAGGTGATGACATTTTTTAAACACATTTTAGGTTAATCTTTGTAATAAAGTTGTGATTTTAATGATTATTGGCCTGCAAGGCGGCAGTTGCCAATTTAGCTTTTAAGTCTGCCCATTGACTTAACATAAAGCATTGCATTGAATAACATTGAACATAAAATGATTAATTGCGACAATATGAAAAAACGTGCGAAGATTGATTGCTCAAGCTGTCTTCGTTTCGCCAACCATTGGAGAGTGATGAATCGAACAAACGACATTAGTTGCGTCAATATGTTTATTGACAATTTTGTATGCTCTTAGTTATGAATCTCGGGTGTTCTATAAAATTTTGAAAATCAATAAAAAAGATATATATATTAACTTTTGAGACTAACTTGTGAAATGAGCCATGTGTCACGATAGAACTGGTCTGAACTGTGTAAAAAAACAAGGAAAAATAAGGGAGAGCTAAGTTCGGGTAAAACAAAACATTTCATATTCTTGCAACTTACAGGGATTAAAGCCAGGGAAGTACCTACAGCTACATAAGGTCTGTTAGTTATATGGGGGTTTCTGTGAGTTTTTACCTGATTTTATTAATTTCAAGCACAAATATGCATCGTTTTCAGAAAAACACGCTTTCCCAATTTTATTAAAATAACTCACCTATTGGCCGATATATGCGGTATAAAATCACCCGAAAGTTCGAAAATCTGTATATTAGGTGTATGGGGGCTAAGGGAAGTGTTGACCCGATTCAACTCATTTTTAGCACCTAGACATACTACGATTAGGAAAGGATACTCTCTGAATTTCAATTGCAAATCTGACACTTTGGCCAATATTTTCAGAAAAAGTTAACTATATGTATTGGGGTTAAAATTTTCGGTACCTTGGGACTCGAAGAGTTTTTGTTGGATTTGGTCAATTTTTGGACATAAGATGGCATGCTTTAAAGGCATTATTGATGAAGGGTTTAATTCCGTTATATTATTGACTTTTCGAAAGTAAAGAATCAGATGGAATGTAAAATTGTGTTATATGGGAAGTGGGCGTGGCTTTAGTCTGATTTCGCTCATTTTCACCCTGTAACATAAAAATGTCAGGGGAATGTCATATACCAAATTTTATTGAAATCGGTCCGACGGGTCTCGAGATATGTGATTTGGCAGTGTCACACACATCGTTCAACTTAGACCCCGAATCGCTTAAAGTCCTCTCATACCATCCGGGTGTAGAATTTAATGTCTTTAGTGTAATTAGTTATTGATTTATCGAGCTTTTGGTAGTTTTTAACAGTTCCGTTATTTGGGAAGTGAGCGGTGTTACCATCCGATTTCATGCATTTTCACATTGTTGGAAGGAATTGTTATAATATTTGCGCTACGTGAATTTGGTTGTTGTAGCTGAAGTAGATTATGAGATACATACATTAAACTGATTTGGGGCGGGGCAATCACGTACGAACGGACAGGCAAACAATCACACGTAATTCAACTTCATCATTTATATATACATATACAATCCTAGGTATAGGATTCTCGATTAATTTTAAGGTGATACGTACAATTGTTAGTAAACAAAACTATTATACTCTTTTGTATCGAATTCAACTCAAGAACTTGGTTAATTTCTAACATGCAATTTTTTATAGCCTAACTCGCAAAGATTACGAGCATAAAAATGACGAATCGAAGACGGCGTAAGACTCGTGCGAAATTTTGATTATTTTTTTAAATATTTTGATAGTTTATACATTTGAAAAAATCGTAATAAAATTTTTACCGATATCTCGAAAAGTTTTTGAGTTATAGTCTTCTAATATATTGCCGCTCAGATAAACCAGCTCACACAGTTTATTGTAAAAAGCATTTTTCTCGAAACAGAACTTTTCGAATTTGAAAACTCGCGATAGCTCGAAAACAAATGATCGAAGCATAGAAATTTGTTTCTGTCTGTTCTATATATAATTCTACATACAATGAGCTATCGGATTAAAATCGAAAATTAAGTTTTGTCAGACCAAAAACGACCAAAATTTGGTTTATACGGAGAATATCTTTTAGTTTAACGAGAATTTTTTGTTTTAGCGATGTCGGAGATTTCTCATGAAAATTGTGTAAGCTTTTCATTCAAAAACTTCTAACTTCTAATTGCAGAATTTTTTTAATTCCCAAAAATCGACGTTTTTGAACTCATAGCTTTCTTCATTGCAACTCGTGCGAATATAACCAATAATAGATCCATATTTTTTTTTTAATTTTCACGTTTCTTTTTATCTGTTTGTGTAAACATTCACGCTCAAACACTAAATGGTCAATCACAATAAGTACGTACCATCAACTCCCAATCAAAGCGCTACTAAATGTATGTTGTTTTCATTGTGCAAGTCAAGTTCATTGCTGTAATTGTTTTAGTTTAATTAACATGTTTGCACAACAAGTTAACAACCAACAATTAAGGACTTAAACAATATGTGTAGGAATGTGTGTAGGCACCAACTGTGTGGTTTTGCAACGAAAGGCATGCATGGTGGGGGCAATTGCTACGCTTTTTGCTGCTAAGCTCTTTCCTTCATCATCAGCTTTGCTATTGTTTTTGTTTTCCCATGTACAGCCCACAATTGGTTAATGTTTACTTCTGGTCAATGTTTGGTTGGTTAATGTTCAATTTGGTGATTTCGGCCTAAATTTATGTTTAGGAGAATATTGGGTTCGTTGGTTTGTGTGCCTATAAAGATGGTATTATCTTGCTAATTAAAAGTTAAAGCCATAAAATTACCTTTTTGATGACTAAACGCTACATTTTCTTAATTTAATTTTGGGTTTTCTTACAAAAAGCGGTTAAGGTGTTTATGGGTTGAATTTAGTTTTATGATTCGGAGGACCAAAGGAACTGCTTTCATGACATAGACTAATTGCCTTAACAAAAAAAAAAAAAACAGAAAACCCGTAAACTTCGACTTCACCGAAGCTGTAATAGCCTTCACAGGAATATTTCTTATAGCCTAAGAAGGTATTATCTAGATTTTGATCTGTCATTTTGTATTGTACGTTATAGTAGTCCGAGATTGTGGCCTTGCGTAGATTATTCTACGCCAAATTTCGACAGGATATCTTGTCAAATAAAAAAGTTTTCGATACAATGACTTAATTTCGATATATCAGTTTGTATGTCAGATATATACTAAAGTGGTAGATTCCGATAACTGAATCACTTCTTTGGGATGAAAGGAAGTGTGAAATTTTCAGATCGTTGACTTAAATACTGAAAGTGAATTGCTTGAAGCGTTGACTAGCTCTGATGGCGACTTAAGACTGTTTTGAGAAACACTCGTTTAACATTTTTGAATAACTTCATATATCCTTTAATTTTACAATCAATTATGAATTTTTTTTCACTTGTTACCATTTTTGAAAAATTCAAAAAATTATTTAGTATGAATTTCATTCACTTTTTGTCATTTTCGAAAAATTCGAAATCGAAAATGTATAGTCTATTTATTATTTATTATGCATTTTTTCACTTTTTACCATTTTCGAAAAATTCGAAATCGAAAATGTATGGTCTATTTATTGTTTATTATGAATTTTTTCAATTTTTACCATTTTTGAAAAATTCGAAATCGAAAATGTATAGTCTATTTATTATTTGGTATCAATTTCATTCCCTGTTTACCATTTTCGAAAAATTCGAAATCGAAAATGTATATTCTATTTATTATTTATTATGAATATTTTCACTTTTTGCCATTTTCGAAAAATTCGAAATCGAAAACGTATGTGTTAAAAATGGGTTATGGAAAATATTCTAATTTTCAATAAAAAATTCTCACGTTCGATTTTTTTGAAAAATCAGCGGACTTATGCTGATCGCAAATCTGTTGGACTTGACTTCGACATATCAGTTTGTATGGCAGATACATATACATATGTAATAGTGGTGATATGGGCAATCTTATTAACCAGTTCTTTTTTACCTATTTTTATTGCAAAAATGCAATAATCAAGTTTTCATTGTTATTATTCTTTGCCGCCTGCATATTTCAATATTGCTCATCAATTTTGTGTCAACAAGAGTTATCAAGCAAGAATTACTTCCGTTCTTAAAATAGTTCCGGACATCTAATGTCAACGACATTTAAATTATTATGTTTATGAAACCTCTTTGTTCGTTTATTAACACTTAGTAATGTCTTATTCGGATGCTGCTCCTACTTAGTTGCGCTTTTTCCTTGTGGCTGCGTCAGCACGCACAAATAGCCGAAAGGAAGTACACACAATACATTTGTGCATATAAATGTTGAAGGAAACGAAAATATACGACGAATGTGTAGGTTAACGCCCACATTGTGTACGCCTACAGTGTTGAGTACTAGCGAGCACCCACAGCCCGCATTGCACTGCAAGATAGCCGGACTGGAGTGTGGCAAAAGCGAGGTGGTGTTCGCCTCTTGGCTATGACGGAACTATTCCACGGTTATGTTACAAAATGTTGGCGGCTAATTTCAGCGGTTGCGTTGGCACTTTCGCCTTGACTGCGCTGCCATGCAATTTCTCATTTTCATTAGAGCTTCTTCTTTCGTTTTGCTTACAAAATCACTCGCAAGTTCTTTCGAGTTTTTATTGCATTTCGTTGGTTTGCGTATGCCTTTTGTGTGCTCATTGCGCTTTGCCTTCCATTCTTGTTGCCTTACTCATTATTTATTTGGAGAAAAATTTGTTGTGACATTACAAATGTGACGAAGGCAAATGAAAAGTCTTCTAAAACGTGCTCATTAGTTTGACGAAAGTGTGAAATGTGGAAGTATTGCCCCGGCAACTTTTCATTGCGAAATTGATGGCAATGACGTTTTGTTAATGTTGACGCATGCTTTAATGTACATATGTATAAGTTTGTAACACATAAAATGAGACGTCGGAGATGCTACAAAGTATATAAGAGGTGTGTTCAAAAAATAACGGGAATTTTTTTTTTTTTTTCTGAAAGAAAAAGATTTATTCATTTGCATTAATACATTAATGTTGTCTCCTTCAAAGTGGTCCCCATTCGATGTTTTGCACTTATGCCAGCACCACTTCCAATCGTCGAAAGAATTCTCAAACGCGATTTTTGGGATAGTATTTTGCTCTTTGGACGATGCGCTTTTTATATCTTGTAAAACGACGGTCTCTTTGATCATTTGTCACAACTTCCGGGACACTATAGAATATAGCTGCCATCGGAAAAAGCTTAGGGTGATTTAGTTTTATCAGAAACACAAACCTACGAGTGGTACAAAGCCTTCAAAAACGGTCGAGAGGTCGATCTTCGACCTTAGAAAAGTGGAGGATATGGTATTTAAAAATTGTCAAGCAAGTGTTAGAGAGCTCGAAATGTCTTGCGAGTCGGTTCGAATGATTTTGGGGGGTAATTTGGGCATGAAACGCGTTCTTGCTCGACTCGTCTTGATAAAGCTAATTTTTTTTTCAAAAGAGTACCATAAACAAGTCCCTTTGGGCATGCTTGATCGTGCGTATTTCGATCCCGGGTTCATAGAGAGCATTATAACTACAGATGAGACATGAACAAGTCAACAGCCGTGTGAATGGAAGGAAAAAAGTGAGCTGAAATCAAACAAGTAAGGAAGGGCTAAGTTCGGGTGTCACCGAACATTTTATACTCTCGCATTTACATATTTTTCAAATACCGTATTTGTGTAAAGTTTTATTCCGCTATCATCATTGGTTTCTAATGTATATATTATATAGAGAAGGCATGAGATGGAATTCAAAATAGCGTTATATTGGAAGAAGGCGTGGTTGTGAACCGATTTCTTCTATTTTTAAACTGTATATTGAAATGCTTGACCCATATTTCGTACATGTCATCAGGGTGTTAAGAAAATATTAAATACCGAATTTCATTGAAATCCGTCGAGTAGTTCCTGAGATATGGTTTTTGGTCCATAAGTGGGCGACGCCACGCCCATTTTCAATTTTTAAAAAAAGCTTGAGTGCAGCTTCCTTCTGTCATTTCTTCCGTAAAATTTAGTGTTTCTAACGTTTTTTATTAGTCGGTTAACGCACTTTTAGTGATTTTCAACATAACCTTTGTATGGGAGGTGGGCGTAGTTATTATCCGATTTCTTCCATTTTTAAACTGTATATTGAAATGCTTGAAGGAATCGACTCTATAGAGTTTGGTTGATATAGCTATAGTAGTTTCTGAGATATGTACAAAAAACTTAGTAGGGGGCGGGGCCACGCCCACTTTTCCAAAAAATTACGTCCAAACATGCCTCCCTAGTGTGATCGTTTGTGCCAAATTTCATTTTAATAACTTTATTTATGGCTTAGTTATGACACTTTATAGGTTTTCGGTTTCCGCCATTTTGTGGGCGTGGCAGTGGTCCGATTTTGCCCATCTTCGAACTTAACCTTCTTATGGAGCCAATAAATACGTATACCAAGTTTCATTACGATATCTCAATTTTTACTCAAGTTACAGCTTGCACGGACGGACGGACAGACGGACGGACAGACAGACATCCGGATTTCAACTCTACTCGTCATCCTGATCACTTTGGTATATATAACCCTATATCTGACTCTTTTAGTTTTAGGACTTACAAACAACCGTTATGTGAACAAAACTATAATACTCTCTTTAGCAACTTTGTTGCGAGAGTATAAAAACCAAGCCTTGCCGCTCGATCAATGTGATGCTTATTGTTTTTTCGTTATTCGTGGCTTGATGCAACATGAATTTGATCAGCGAATCAAAAGAAAGGGCCTGCGCTGGCTAGGTTATGTTGTGCGGATGGAAGAGAACAGTCCAGCTAGAAAGGTTTTAGATTCAGTATCCGCTGGTGGAAGCTGAGGAAGAGGAAGATCTCTACTCTGTTGGTGGTGAAGGACTTGGTTGCACATTGTATCTCTAATTAGCAAATAGCGCAAAGAAGAAACGAATGACGCGCTGTTGTTAACTCGGCTGTAACCGTGTAAGCGCTATCTACGCCAGTAAAGAAAAAGGAGAAGAAGGTGCTTAAGTATGTTTAGCTAAGCTATTTTTGGTGAAGCTCTGTCTTTCTGAGCTCTGTTTGTATAAAAACTCAATTACCAATTTTCAACGGCGTTTTACAGAAATATCAAGTGTTTCATAAACTTCATCACATGTCTCTTTTTAATCAAATTATACTTTAAGTGGAGCCATGCCTTAGTTAAAATCAATTTGTTCTTTCATTATAAGCAATTTGTCATCTTTCTTTATTGTTTCATCAACCTACAAACAACAGTTATATGCAGCGTAACTATTCGAACGCATGCTCAAGTAAAGTTTTGCTCTGATACGCATTTGTTCTTATCATTTCGCTCACTTGTTGTATGCCGCCTCCCATACTCATTTACAAGAAATCATGACATGCGACACTCATTTAGTGCTGCGCTCTACGCATATGCGGGTGGAGTTGTTACTTTCGTCGCTGCAAACTTTGTTTTCATGCACGCATTTTTATTTCCTCCCTTCCTTTACGCGCTTGCATAAAAATTAAAAAGAAAAGCAACAAAAAAAGAATTTCAATAGATCGCTAATTGCCGTTAAAGAGATACTTCCGTCATGCGAAAAGTTATGCTTCACAGCGAACACAGAGCGTTCGTTAAAACTGTGCAAAGAAAGGAAGCGGGGAAGAAGGAAGTGCACGCTAATGCATTTATGCACTAAAATGAGAGTGCAGGTTGTAAAAGCGAGTTCGCACAGGGGGTAAATGTTTTTATGCTGCTCGTGTTTGGCTCTTCGAAAGCATGTATGGGAGGGAAATTATTGTATATTAAAGTTTAAAAGAAGCGAATTCGCTTAAAGTGCATTAAATAATATTAAAAACGTAATTTTTGGTGGGGTTAATTGTGGTATGTCTTGTATTATCAGCTTGCTCTTGCGGGCTGTTAAGCGGCCTGAATTAAATTGACGGTTAAGTGGTTACTTTCGAGTCACTGTGCAGTAGTTCACAGTTTTTGTATACTTTTTTTTTGTCAGTTCATACTGCATGCAAATCGCTCTGTATGCGAAAATAACAAATTTTTATTCAATTTCTAAAATACCAAATAGTCGATTTCCATAAAGAAAGGCCATTTTTACTACATTTACATACTCGTATGCACGTGTGCTCCCATTCTATACACATATACACCTTTTTGTTTTGCATGATTAATGACTTGAAGAGCGCTAGTGGACGGTGATAAATGTATGTGTAATGCACCAGTAAAATTAATCCTAAAATGTCAGCTAATAAAAACAAAAATTTGGCTGCTTAAGTTAGGCCACTTTTTCAATTAACAAGCAGAATGTGTCAAATATGAAAGAGAAGTTAATTCATTTTAAAATCTTACTAAAAACACTGTTTATGAGTGCATGTGGGACCTTACCAAAAGTGCCCAGTTGAAATCGAGTTTGTGCAATATTTGTAAATTTTTTTTTCAAGTAATACAACACAATTATGTGTGACCCAAATCAAAAATATCGAATTCTCCTGCCTCAACTTGCTGCTGGCAGATAGCCAAGTGAGTTGACCAAGTGTGTTGGCTTATGGAAAATGTGTTGGCGTATTGAAAGTATGAAAGGAAAAGGTTTTGCAAATAATAAAAAAAAGTACTCTAAAACCACTAGACTACCAGTGGGGTGTCGTAGCCACACCAACGGCCAAGCTAGTAGAAAAGTTTTCGATATTACCGCAGGATTATAAAGTAAAGCCACGTTGCAAAAGGATTTGTGCCAACAACTTATTTACTGGTAGCATAAATCTTGGCAAAACTTTATGCTTGCAATGCTCAATCAAGATTGGACATTGTCGGCTTAACGTGTAAATTTGAAGTAGCTCATGTAGCGGTTGTATTGGTGGCAAAAGAAAAAGAAAATATGCATTCAATAGCTGGCGAATGTCAATAGAAAGAGTTTTTTGTATAAGTTATATGGCACAACTATTTAAATAGGTTTTTGAGTAATTTGCAGACGCCTATACGTAGGTTGCCTTTTATATTTTGGGATTTGACAACACTAGTTTTGACCTTATACATACTAAAAGTTTGACATACGATACTTTTGACGATACATCCAGCGCTCTTTGTGCTGTTTACAGTAACTTCAAGTATTTATTTCGGCCAAAAAATGAAATTCAAACGCGAACATTTTCGCGCAATTATTTTTTACAACTCTCGATATGGATTAACTCAGCAACAGTGCATCAGTGAAGCTAATTCATTCTTTATCGAGAACCAGTTCAGTCGATCTTCTCGAATTTCGTTTTGGAGTGATCTAGTATGATCTCGATTGAATTCAGCATACCACAGCTCATCGATCTAAGACGAAGTTCGAGAAGGTCGTCCAAAGTCAATATGTTGTCAATCGTCCAAAAAAGGCTCATAACGACTGGTCGGGAGAAATGTTAAAAAAATACGACATCGGTGCTTCGAAACACGCCTCTGACATTCTTACAGATGATAAATTGTGAATTTACTCATATGAGCTCGAAAGAAAACAGTAGTCGACTGTATGAGTGTTTCATCAATACCTTAGAAAATTTTGTAGTATAGCAGTTTGCATATATCTGTTTTACACTCTAATATTTTCATAAGCTCTTCCAGTATATCTTGCCGTAAGTGCTATTTATAAATCCAAATTAACTTTTAGTCCGTATGCGGCACTTTTTTCAACTAGAATTCCTTGAATTTTTATTGCTTATATAAAGGCTTTGAATAAAGTTGAATTCTAACCTTAAATTCACCAGAAAAACTTACATGCGTGGGTAGCGATTGTGTAAAAAGCTTGGTGTAAGCATGAAATTATGAGAAAATATGTAAGAATGGGTTAAGTTCGGGTGTAACGAAACATTTTATACTCTCGGAACTGGTAAAGATCAAAGACGGGGAACACCTTCAAGTGCTGGCGAAACTTTATGTTAAACTCGGCTAAGTAACTATTGTCTTAATTTTAACCATTTTAAGCAAGAGGATACACATTTTTGGCACAAGGAATGCTGTCATCACGAAACTATTTTCCAAAATTTCAACACAAGAACTCATATACTGACCGAAATGACGTAAAAAATCAACTAAATGCACCGGGGTCCAAATTACATAATTTCAATAAATGATAGATATTTTTTTTGTGAAAAAAATAAAATTAAATTATAATATCTTTAGGCTACTCATCTTGGCGCTGTCACAATGTGCATGTTATTTCTGTGTCCACTTACACGCAAATACACAGCCCACATAAGTATTGTGCCTCAAGGGTTACTTGGTGTGAGTGAGTATGTCAAATTAGGAATAACATTTATATTTGTGATGAGAGTATATATTATACGTGACATGAGTGTCACTTCACTTTTTTTGCTACTAAAACGAATGATACACAATTCACTTGTAGCAACGCATACACCGATAACTGCCGGACAAGCGACAAGACTGGTAGACTGAAAGGCCTAAAAGGTTTTGCAAAGCCAATTACGCTATTAACATACATACATAAATTTGCGTGTAGGTGTTAAACGGCACGCACATATACATAAGCGTGGCAAGTGAGGAGTAACCAACGACACGCACACGCAAGCATGTAAGCAAACTATCGCCAACGCTAGTGTTGCTCATACGCACCGACGCACCGACGCTCAACCAACAGTATGATTTGTTTGCTGTTTTTTTTTAATATTATATTTATTTCGGTTTTGCGGTACAACATAGCTCAAAGAGCGTTCGTTCTGTCATTGCCCAACGCACTCAGCGTTCATCCAAAACCTATTGTTTCATTGTGTTTGTGGCGCACATGTGTTTCATGCGTGCTGCTATTTCATTTCTATATGACTATATCCTTTACGACTGCTTTATTGTTTGGTACCCCTACTCACATTCGCAATTTTTGAGTCTATGTAATTTACGGTCTAGTGGCGGTGTTTACAATTTAATTTAGCTGTTGGCCAAGCCTTTGCTTGGTAGCATAACTCTCTGGCGGTTTGTAGTGTGCTTGACCGCCAGAAGTGCATGGAACTCGTTTGTGCTGTTGTCGCTACAATATAAATTTATTGCAATTTATTTTATTTTAATAGAAAACGATGCCTAGGCAACTCTCAGTGGTTGTCAAGTGTTTGTGTTGCGGAAGAGTATGTTTTGTGTGTGATTGTACAACCTTTCTCAGAGTGGCGGAGATTACCACTTTTGTCAATAACTTTTATGTTTGTTGTGGTTATTTTTTATGTTGAAAATATTTGGCTTTGTTGTATGTTATCATGTTATTATTACTATTCTTCTAAGAATCTACTGACATTTGATTTTCAATGAGTTTCATTGCTATTTATAAATTACGTAAAATTTTAAAACAATTATCAAAAGAAGAAGTGCAAAGCCGAGAGCAATATTTTGTCAAAAAACTGTTTTTCATGAAGAAAAAATAGAGTTAAGTAATAATATATATATAATATGTACTGAATAGCTTAAAGTTTAGGTGAGCAGTCACAAAAAAAAATGGTTGCTCATGTATTATAATGTAAAGTGATGTAAAAACTCTAATAAATTGGAGAGCAACTGTGACATATTGTATACCAGTTTGAAATCACTTCCAAAAATTTATAAATACTGTAAGAAGTTTGTTTCTGAATTTACTTTTTAAATGAATTTTGATATCGTTTTTGGCTTATAAGAAAATTTTTAGAAGTGAGAACACGGAGAAAGAGGAACCAATGAAAAGTGTTCCTTTAAAATCCATCTGCAATTAGGTGGAGTCCACAAAAATACATCATAAATACTAGGAAAAGCACTGACAAAAGCATGTTTATAATTTCTTAGATTTTTTATCGAATTCTAAAATATAAATTTTTTTTTGAGATTTTACTAAGGACATATATTTTTTTTGTTATAATTTTAAAAAATATTTTTCGAGATATCACTGTGATCATCGCTTCTAAAACAAGAATACGAGTTAAAAACTTTTAAGTCAAAACTAAATTGCACACACATAAAATCGATAACCTTAATCAGAAACTACTGCTACTATAGCTGGTCACATAAAAATAGAAGTATAGTTTCACATTTAAGTTTTAATGAATCTTGCGCATAAATGTAGGCAGAAACTTATATATTAACGCCTTTGAATTATTTCAATCACATTGCCTTTTTTTATAAAATCATCTATCATTTGAGGTGGAATGATGATGGTATCTCTGCTATGGTATGAGAAATTATAATTATGGCTCGGTGAAGTACAATGGCTTGAAATTGAAAGAAAGGGGTAACACTAAATTTTGTTTCTAAATATTTATAAATTTTTTGTGGAACATTTTACTAGAAGTTAAAAAAAAATTTAACTGCTTCAATATAAAACAACATTTCTAATTGAGTTTGGAATATTAGGTAGTAACTTCAAAAAAATTTTATGGTGATTGGATTATTTTTATAAATTTTGCCAATATATTCTGAACAAAGTGCTATTAACCCTAAGAAGTTTTAGTCTGCAGGCGGCATTTTTGTAAGCTCCTTAAATTCTAATTGTTTATATAAAGGCTTTAAATAAGTTTGAATTCTAATTTTAAATTCACTAGAATTGAACGTATTATTTGTCTCCGCGTGATCACTTAAGCAAATTTAAAAAATGTAGTTTTGTGTGTCTAGTCTAGAAATAATATAAATACTTTTTTTTTATTTTTTCATATTTCCACAGCTTAATAATTTAAGAATATGTCTGCAAGAGGATTTTGCAAAATTTCTCAGGTTCTAAAAGAAGGATTTACCCTTTAAGCGCTTTCTTTATAGACTTTTTTATGTATTGAACGATCTGTTTTCTGAAATTGATAACTTTACTATTTTTTAAAAATTAAAAAAAGAACAAAATCAAAAAAAGATGGTTGAAAAGTTTTTATGTGACAGTCGCTATTTCGTGAAAACATTTTTTTAGCACTTTTCCGTAGAAGCAGACATACCGATGTTATGCTAGATTAATTATATTTTATATATAATTGATTATTAAACTAATTTTTATTGATTATTAATTGGCATGGCCACATGTCCCACTTCAACAGCAGTTAGTTTTTAACATTTTTTTGATTTTTTCTATATTCTTGCAATGTTAATAAATAACTAATAAACAAGTAAGAAAAGGCTAAGTTCAAGTGCAACCGACCACTTTATACTCTTTCAACTTGCAGGAATCAAAGCCAGGGAATTATCTTAAAGTGCAAAACGTCAACCAAAGGATTGGAATCCAAACAATTTTATATATAACTACATATGTATACTATATATAATGCATGCACTGCTCGACATATTCGGCATAAGATTTGTAAGAAAAACGAAAATTATGATTTGTAGTATATGGGAGCTGCGGTAATATCGATCCGAGTTTATCTATCAACTATTATTATGCCACATACTAAAAAATATTCCTTGGGTTTCATTAAGATATCTCACACCCAATCGCCAATCATATGCAGCAAATTCGGTCGAATGTTCGAAAATCCTAATATTAGTTATACATGGGCTAGGTCAAGTTTTCACCCAATTTTATATATTTTAGGCACAAAGATAAACTGTTGTGTTCACTGAGATGACTCAAATATTGGTCGATATATGCAGTATAAAATTCGAAAGTCTTTATATTAGGTACATATGGGGCTCAGTGAAGTCCGCTTCAACCCATTTTTGATATACAAAGTTACTATTGTCAGAAAAGGATTCTCGCTGAATAATAATTGAAATTATAGATACTGGGGTGCAAATATTCGGTGGCTTGAACAGTTTTGAGAGGATTTGGGCAATGTTGGTCATAAGGTAGCATACTTTAAAGGAATTATTTGTGCAAAATTGTATCCCGTTATATTAATTATTTCTTGATTTCTACGCTGGAAAGTGAAAAAATCAATTGGTATTTAAATTTGTGCTAAATGGGAATTATGCGTGGTTGTAGTCCGATTTCGTTCATTTTCGCACTGTGACATAGAAATATGAGAAGAATGCCTTTTACTAAATTTAGTCAAAATCGGTAGTTTGGGTGCGAGATATGTGATTTCACCAAAAAGTGTCCCACCAATAATCCAACTTTCACTGACAGTCACACAGATTTCAACGCGTCTCGTCATCCGGATCTTTTATAAAAATGTAATCTATCTGGATTACTTTTAGTTGAGATGTACCAACCTTAGGTGAACAAAACTATTATAATCTATAGCACCATGTTTCAAGAGTATTAAAATGGATAGTAAAAATATTAGTTGCTGCTTTTTACGACATTTCAAAAATTACTTGAAATTCATGCAACTAGACTAGTATAACCCCTTAAAGATAAACTGATGTACCTTATTGAATTATGTGCCTACACTTTAGAAAAATGTGACTCAAAAAGTAATTGTGATATAGCTTTATGATTTAATATGTTTTTATGTAATATTAAATGGTTAAATGGTTAATCTATAAAATATGAAAAGAATTGATTATGAAAGTTTAATTCTACTTAGGTGTGCGCCTTAAGCCGGCTTCTCGAAAAATCATATAGTAATATTTTCTAGAAATATTTTTAACATATATGTAGGTATACAATATGCATACATATATATGGCTAATATCCTTTTTTAAGGTGTCATGTTTAACAATAAACGGCTTATGCAAATTATGAAACTAAAGCTCTATCAACTAAAATTATTTTAACTAAAAATTAAAAAATCAAATGAGCAAAAGTAAAAACAAAATTAAAAAAAAAGACTACATATAAAATCAATGCTTTGGTAATTTTCCATTTTATTAAGTGCATAACAACTGATTATTCCAATTAATTAACGGTGAAAAATATAATCGCTGACAATGATTTGGTAACAACATGGCAAACATTATTCTGTAGAAAAAAAGTCTATCAAAAAACAACCTCGATTGCGCTTTTAAATGCTAATTAACTACGTGATGGCAGTTAGTCACAGAAAAGCAGCAAATGAAAAGCGAGAATGCTGATGAATTGACTGACGCGTAGGACTTCAGTTCAATGCGCCACGTTGCGCAATCAAATGCAGTTGTAAAAAATGAATGATAATAATGGCGGCAATAAAAATGAGAATTATATACAGCTTACAAATATTTTCAGCACAAAAAACAACAGAAACAAAAAGGAGAAAAAAATAAAAAATAAAAACCGTGACAAGAAAGAGAGGAAGGAAGGAGCAACGCACTCGACGTTGTGTTGTAAGAGCACGTATGCAATTGTGGCAACTTATGCGCCTCTAGAGTTCATATCACAGCGTGCTGCAATCTCACTTGTCAATAACAGTCGACGCAACAACAGACTTTCATCAGCAGCCAACTTTTTTTTTATATTCTATAGGCATCTTACAAGTATTGTAAGCTTATTCTTTGAGTGAAATCATACTTAGCTGAATGCCGCAATTCTATTTGACATGACACGTCAAAATGTATTTGAAATTTACTTGGAGTTTATTTGGAATTTTTTCGGTCTGATCGCAAATTTTGCAAATTCACTCTTTTTAAGCACACACAGCAATTTACAGTTACTTAAGTTATTATTTACTCCACACTTGCCACACCTTTTCATAAATCACCTTTTTTGTGAATAGAATTCAGCTTTGCAGCCGTTCAAACTTCAATTCGTTTTCGATTATTTGTTGCCGTTTTCGAACGAACACTTCCGTTTCCACAGTTAACGTTTTTTTTGCTTTACAGTTACGTTTTCGTTTTCACAGTTCACACGCTTGTTGCCGTTCAACGGTTGGTTGCTACTTTGGCGCCACTTGTTGAGCGAATGTGTTGCGGCTTCGTTATTTACGCGCCTTTTATAAAGTGAGTGCCGAACGCACACCAAAAAAACACCGTAGCGCAAAAGCATATATGTTCACCTTCAATGTACGCTGTCTGCGATAGGCAGTGTTCGCATGCGGAGTCCTCCGCAACAACCACACATACGTAAACGAGTCGTCGGTGGCATCGGCATCGTCATCGTTGCCGTGGTCGTAGTCGTATTGCTCGCTTTCGTCCTCATCGTTATTGCGCCATCAGCGGCCGAGCAAGCAGCAAACGCAGCGTGTGCACACACGCACACTAATACATGAGCGGCACATGCACGCAAGTGGTAGCGCGAGCCGACGCATTGGCGATAAGAAGCATAGTGTCCCTCAGTGTTGCTGATAAGGCGTATGAAAGAATTGTCGTCTTTTATTTGTGTCGGCAACAAAACGTTCATTCGTTCACTGTTTTGGTTCATTTTGTGCGTTTTCAAAAAAAGCTCATTTGGAAAAGCTTTTCGCAGAATGGTTTCCTGTAGGCGTTTATAAACATGTGTTTGTTTATGTAATGTACCGTTAAATTGGGTTTATATGGTTGAAAATTATTTTGAAAATTTCAGGCTGTCCAGGAAGTGAAAGTTTGTTATTTGAAGAATTGTTGAATATTTCACGTAACCAAAGTGACGTAAATTCTGCCACTTGCAATTTAGTCGTATGCTTTGAAAATATAAAGAAATCGCGGCAAGTCTTTCGGTTTTCTTTGCAGTTACAGGCGTGAAGGAAACCGTAAAAGAACCTTCTACTAGAAAATGTTATCCATACATTGACTTGCGGCCAAAAAGAAACAAAAATTGACAAAATAGCACTATTTCGAAAAAAGGTGAATTTTAGCAGAGATTTTGGGTATTTTGGCCTGCACAAATTCCATTTCAGAGCAAATTATCGAATTACAGCAAAAGAAATCGATATGTGCCTTTGAAGAGAGATATCAAAGCGCTACCTTTTAATTAAGTTAAACAGTTATTTCATCAGCCAAGATATATTTTTTGCTAGCATTTTAACCTTAACCTATATTCACTATATCAGAACTGTTTATATTGATGCTTGACACAATTAAATATGACGTATGAACAATTCAATATTAACTCATTCATAATGTCGATTTGACTTGCTTATCTGGTTGATGGGGGCGTATGAGCAACCCACATAACGTGAAAATTTCCACGAAGAATTCGTATATGATATATATTAAAGATGTGTCTGCTAAGCTGTCACCTTTAACAGTTAAAGTTTAATAAAACCACAATGATGAATGCTTGACCAAAGCTATACATTAGGGTGTTTCGTTTTTAGGTGATACTTTTTCTTTCTCTAAGTTGCTTGAAAATCGGATACTTTTGAAGAATAGTAAAGTATGCCACTAGTTAAAAAATGTTATGTGCAATATATGAGAAATTTAATTTTTTTAAAATATTTTTACCAAATGTTTTCCCTTTTTCAAATTTAAAAAAAAAAAAAACATTTTTCCCAAAATTTTTTTCTTTTTAAAATTTTTCGTTTTTGAAAAATTCAATTTCAAAATTTTTTTTTTTCAAAAATTCAATTTCTCATTTACTATACATAACACGGTGATTTTTTCCGGTTTCAACGTGAAAAATTATTTGTTTTGTTGAAAACGAGTTTGTAAGCTATAATGTTTTCCACAGATTTTCAGGTAGCACAGAGAAAAAAAAAATACCACATAAAAATTAATCACCCTACTATAAATACGCATATTGCTAATAGCTGTCATGAAGCTTATTCGAACATACATACTTAATTAGGTTATGTGATGACAATTGGCAATTAGCTGCTGTTTTGTTTATTAAAGTACTCAGTTGACATGTAAGAGTGAACTTTCGCACCGCGTAGGTAGGAGACAAGCCACTGTGCTCATAAAACTTTATAGTCCTCAGATTATGGGACAATATGTACGCCTATAGCTCAGCTAGGCCCAGCAACGATTCAAGTTTTCAATGTTGTTTTTTAATGTTGTCAATAAAGTTAGGTTAAATACACTGTTACTTACATATTGAACGAAGCTTTTGGCCGTACGAGCAATAATAGCCTGCCTTAATCTGTGAACAATCCTGATATAGCAATAAAAACCTTCCCTAATCTTTGATCAGTCCTCATAGAGTTCACATAAAGCTATTATGCATATATATAAAGACTTCACCCAAAGTGAAGTAGAGTATCGATTTCTGGAATATGGTCTGACCATCATAACCAACTTGCATATAAAAACAATAATTGGGTTGGATATACTTCATATAGCCATTGTTTTGGTACGAAACCTAATACGGTATGGTTATAACTTTATTTATTCCTAACATTTCATGGCATGTAAACTAAGCTTGGTTTTTATTTTTTTTGTTTTTATAAAAATAATGAAAATATATCAATATATGCAAGGTGTACATGTATTAATTTCGTTCATGGTGTGTGTCTTGAATAAATAACTTGAATGTTCCTAAATGTAGGCCATCTTTTACAATATATACATAATAAACTTTAACAGACTTCGTATAAAGCAAAGTTATAACAAAATATATAACATAAAAAATATTTAACAAATTAGTTAGAAAATACCAGATTTATTAATTTTGACCAGATATTTATTTTTTTATTTTTAATAAATATTTCTTATAATTGTCAGTAAAGCTAAAAATGGATGTACAAAGGAAGAAATAGTTATAACTTGTCCTCAGTGAGAAAATATGTTAAAATATGTAAACAAATATGTACATACATAATATCCTTTAAAAGTATGTAAATAATATGTACTTTACATGTCTTTACTCTACTTCCTTACTAGGAAACACTATTGGGAGTTTCTATTAACTTCGAATTATACATTTTGCCCTCCGGGACTGTGAAGAGTCAATGCACGTAGTTTTGCTATATATATGTACATAGGTATAACTTTGGTGTATAAATGCGCCTACATTTACATCGAGGTATCCCTATTCCTACTCACGAAATAGACAAATTGAATTTTTTCATCACTATCGTCTGTCACAACTGCCAACAACAAGAAAAAACGCCTAGGGAGTACCAAGTGCCATTATCATACATACCTCCACATGTATATATGTGTGTATATAAATGTGTATATAAAAATAGTTCCCTTGCTTAGCTTTAATGCAAAAAGTAGGGCAACAGCCTTGTGCAGTAAAATTCTGACGGATACAAATAATTTGGTTAAAGCCTCCGCCACATGCGGAATAATAATAAAAGTTGGATTAGCAGTACTTCAGCAATTTTTCGCCTGCAGCTTCTTTTCTCCCGAAGCCTGTGATTTTTGCTAGCACATATATTGTACTTTTGTAGGCTTTGCTGAAATATTTTCACGCTAAAAGTGTCACTTTAGAAATATCAACATTTTCTCTGCGGCCAAGTGTTGCGCATTTCATTGCCGTTTTGTCGGCAGTTTGCGCACGGAGCTATTGGAAATTGAATAACCAATATTTGGCATTTGCCCGTAGGTGTCTTTTAACGTGGTACTAAATACACTTGACTTTTTGGGGTCAAAAATGGTAATAGCAAATTCTTAGCTCATATTTGCTTTAGCGCTAGTGGAAGTAAAATACACAATTATGTATGTGTGAGTGGCTTACAGCTGGGTTTTTAAGAATATGCAAAGATTTTTAAATATGTATTTGTCATTGAAGTGGTTTTAAAATTTTTCCGGCATAAATATTGCAATGCAATGTTTATGTGTGTTAATATCATATGAATGATTCTACCCTGATTAGAGAATATTAAGTTTGTCCCAAAGGTGGTATGATATTGATGTCATAGGCATTCGACAGCAGTTGTACGCTCTTGTAGAAGATTGTACCTTCTCTATTCAGATCTGCAGCTCGAATTATTTTCTCCACTAGTAGATTAAAAAAATCTCAGGATAGGGAGTCCCCAGGTGATCGGAGACAGCTGACCAGCCACTCGTTCGTTAGTTAGGAACGCTCTCTACCGAATCCACTCGGGTCGCGCAGGCTCCGAAGTACAGTCGCGGTGGAAGAAAATCAGTCCTATTACTTTCCGGACAAACTCTGTATGGCTCAACCAGCTCACGACTTTCGGCCTTAGACCAAATGTCCTCAGGTTAGCCAAAAAAAAGGCGAGCTAAAGTGAGAAGGTGAAACATCTCTCCCCAGGGATGGGTTTAGAACCCGCCACTTAAAAAAACACCCTGAATGAAATGTACTATACATATGTACAGTCAATATATTTATGACCGAACTATTCCCATAGCTTATGAAATATTGATCTGAAATTTTGCTGGCCTTCTTTTCTACCAAAGAAGCTGCTCATTTGCTGGAATCCCCGATATCGAACATATATAGTATATGGCTGCCACACAAACTGTTGAATGGTCAGTCAAGTTCTCTTAAAATAACTTTTTTTTTGACGAGATATCTTCAGACAATTTGGCATATATTGTTTTCCAAGGCCATTGTCATACAATATTCGAATAAATTATTCAAATCGGACCACTAAATCACATAGTTGCCATACAAACTGACCTATTAAAATCAAAATAAATATATTTTAATACCATTTATTTTATTTTATTTTATTTTATTTTTTATATAATAATACAATTTTATATTCCAAAAGTATTTAAAACGTATGTACCAATTTACTCACTAGCATCATTACTCCATCAACTTTCAATATACAAAGTAAGTATCATACCCATTCATAACTAAGGGTGTACCACATAATCCCCAAAATCAAAATCCCCAAATCAAAATCCCCAAAATCAAAATCCCCTTTTTCTGTGTGAAATACATTGAAATTAGGCAATTTTAAACCTAATTTCAATGTATTTCACACAGAAAAAGGGAATTCTATACTCAATATTATATCTAAGGTTGAAGTTCACGAGATATTTTATGTTTAATGGTTTCTCTTCTTCTTCTTAATTGGCGTAGACACCGCTTACGCGATTATAGCCGAGTTAACAACAGCGCGCCAGTCGTTTCTTCTTTTCGCTACGTGGCGCCAATTGAATATTCCAAGCGAAGCCAGGTCCTTCTCCACTTGGTCCTTCCAACGGAGTGGAGGTCTTCCTCTTCCTCTGCTTCCCCCGGCGGGTACTACGTCGAATACTTTCAGAGCTGGAGTGTTTTCGTCCATCCGGACAACGTGACCTAGCCAGCGTAGGCGCTGTGTTTAATGGTTTCACGAATATTAAATTAAATGCAATGTGATAAATAATATGAAAAAAATGCATATGGTAAAATAATTGTAGAAAAGGTAACGGTACTATTTGAATTTTAAGTCATACATATGTATATTGGTTAATGGATGACAATGTTATATTATGCTCTGATTTTCTATATTCTTTTGGTTTCTTCTCGATAACGATGCTGCTGAAAACCAAAGTTTTCTTGTTCCTTGCATATATTGTTAATTTTGTCAACCTTTGTTACATGCAGCAGTAGCTCAGTGGTTAGAGTCTGCAGCTGTCATGCAAGGGCTTTGGGTTCAAATCCGGGTCTGGGCCGCTTTTCTAAATACTATTTTTTTAGCTTTTTAGTCGCTAAATTGATGAAATAATTATTTTTTTCCTCTAAATCCGTCATGCGTTCTCGTCTATGTCTATATATATTCATATATGGGTACAAATATATGTAACTACGATTTAAAACTCAACTAAAAAGCGGTTTTACTATTTTTTATATGATCTCTAATAATATTTAATAAAAATAAAAAAATGGGGATTTTGTGACACTGCCTCAAAAAAAAGGTGGGGATTTCGTGTTAGGGGATTTTAATTTTGGGGATTTTGATTTTGGGGATTATGTGTTTGCGGATTTTTTTTGGGGGATTTTGTGGCACTCCCCATAACTAACTCAGCCTATCGTGCAAGTCTGCATGAGCGCGACCAGCATTCGATTGCGTCAGAACTCATTCAAATTGGCAGTTGCGCCCGCAAGCAAACAAATCACAAGTAATTGCAACAGCAATCGCATGCCAATCCATTGATAATTACAATAACGCAAACACAGCGGCATGACTTTGTGATAATTATTACCTGAGTGTGTGCATGTATGTATGTATATACTTTTATGTTTATGTGAGTAATCGCCATGCCACTTATCGCACTTGAGTTGTTGCGTATACGCCACCGGTGATTAAAATTTGCAATTGACACAGCGCCGTCGGTGACGAAATGCGATGCCCGTGGCCGTGGCGCTGCGCGAGCACAACGCCCACAGTGCTGCTAACGTACCCTAAGGCAATACACACGTGGAGACAGACATATCCGTTGGCACATGTTCAATTATGGCCACGCCAAAGGCACGTACCAACTGTATAACATACCTACATATTTTCATGCGCGGATTAGTGCATGTGCCGCTGCATATTTTTAGGCGTTTATGCGCGCTTTACTGGCTATACTAGTTAGTAAGTGTTATATTTTTCATGTATCATATTGACACAGTGATTAAAATGTTTATCAAATGTCAATTAAGCGCAACGCTTACTCTAAGCACATCATGTTGCTTAACATTTTCCGTTCGGTTTTCCAATAAATGCGTATTTTAGCTGAAAAACAAAGTCAAACGCAGTTGGTGATATTTCGTAAATTTAGCCAAAAACAACTTTATTCGAATTAATTGTGCCAAATTTGTATGCATGTGCCATTATTATCCTTAACTGGTTATAATTTGAGTTAATCAGTTTTACTTTTTGTTATAAGCGATTGCCCTGCTGTTAACTAAGTGCACAACTTACATAATCTTGTTGTAAGAATTTAGTTTTCGAAAACTTCAAATAAAAAAAAGACACAAACGCATACCCTTCCTAAGCTAACCATAGAAAATGCTGGTAAGTAATTTAGTCAGTTATTATCAAAGGCAGCCAGCTACGCCTGAGTGTCTGCATTTCATCATTTACAACTACAACAACTACAACAAATTTAGCAATTTATTTGTGTGTTTGCCGCTTAGTGCATTTTCTATCTGCCATTTTCATCTATTAGAAATTGTTATCTATGGGCTCCTCCTCCTCCTCTTCCTCGTAGACCGGCTGCTCTTCCTCTTCGACCATTTCTTCCTCTACGATTTCTTCCTCAACACGTTCACCAATTATTATCTCCTCGGCCAGTTGATATAGTTCACGCATATCCTGTTGATTAAATGAAAGTAAATGCATACATTTTTTGTTGTTGCGGCATTGTTAGTTTTTACTCACCGATGCTTTCTGCAGCATAAGTATCTTATCATCGTGATAGCGTAACTGCTCAAATTGCGCTTTGGAAATAAGATAACCACGCTCCACATCATACTCCATTTCTTCTTCCAGCTCAGCTGCATGGCGCCGCTTCGATTCACTTATGGTGCTGCCTTGTTCATAGATCTCCGATTCAGTGGAAACATCGGACGCGTCATCCAAGTATTTGCGTCGTTGTCGCTCTTCCTTCTCACGCTCAGACATCTCCTTGGCCGCCTCTTTGCTTATAGCCGGCTCGAAGATGCCTTCGGTTTCGGCTTGTATGATATCCTGTACATGCTTTTGTATGACAGCCTGCAGACAAAAGCGGTAGTAATGTAGTTGTCTGTAATCTAAACTGCTAATAAACTGGCTGTAATATAATACTCACCGTCTTTTCCGCCAACTCCTTGGTGAGTTTAATATCTTTAGCAACTGGTTTTGGTTTGGCGCCCTCCTCTAATTCTTTGCATATACGTTGTTCGGCTTCGCGGAACTTTTTCCTTGAAATAAATAATTTAAAGAGTTATTTCTCGATCTTTAATTTTAAGGTTACTAAGCCTTAAGTTTGTCTGATTTTAAGACTCATCAATATTATGAATATAGATTAAGACAAAAAAGCACCTGGAAATTGTAATTAAATTTCCTGGGATAATTTTATTTAATAGTTTTGCTAAGTTGGTAGAACCGTCATTAATTAGTACGCCAAACATGAGCACGATCTGTCAGCCAGTTTGATTACAGCAGATGCTGAGTCTCAAAGTTTAATGGACTTATTACTTGTTTATATCAAAAACAACTCAGATGATGCAGCGGAGAGTTTGGAGACTTTAATTATATTTCTGTAAAGGTTGTCATATTGCTTATCTCTGTTTGCTAAAAGTTCTGCATAACTTTTCAGTTCAGTGGAGAGTTTGGAGACTTACTTAAGTTCTATACAGTTCTTCCAAAATAACCAAAAAAATTGTAAAATTCCCATTTTAGATTGTCATATTGAAAACAGTTCGTTGTAGAGTTTGGAGACTTTTTAAAATTGCATGCAATATAGTTCAGAAAAAGTGTTTTATCAAACAACAGATATTTTCTGTCACAAATAGTTATTAGCGTTCTAAATTTTTTGTAGACTTTGCGAGTGCAGTTTAAATGGACCAGTCCGGGTCAAAATTGATCAGATAGTAAGTCAGTAGAATATTTTTCAGGGACTCGGAACAATTTTATAGTGAAATTTTATTTATCTCGTGGGATTATTCTTAATCAGTTGCAAAATTATTAGGCAACGGACGAACACTTTAAGTTGTAGTAGTAAAAAATCTCATACAATTTCATAAAATTTTCATATCCTATTTGCGCTTGCCAACAACAAAAAATTCGCTTACCTGGCACGCACAATATTTAATATATCCAATTTATCCGATGTGAATGGTGTCGGCACGCGCAATGAGCGCTCCTTCATCTTGGCGCGCTCCTCCTCCAGGAAGCGCTTGAGGTCCTGTTCACACTCGCGCCACTCCTCGTTGTCGATCCTGCACCAATGGAAAAGTATTATAAGACAGAATGAATTATTGAATAGTTCATTGAACCAACTCTTAAAGTAGGTGAAACATATTCACAGCTGAACCATTATTTCTATAGCTTCCATGCAGTTGCACGTGCTATAAAAGTATACAAAATGGCTAAGTCGCTTAGTCTGCCATAGCCTAGGCTTAAAATAAACATTTTATTCACAGCTTGGATATAATTAGAATTATTGCCAGTAGCAAGCAAGCTTTACGTTTACCCATTTAATCCTAGCAGCTACCGTTAGACGCGCACTAACTCATGTCTATCGACAAGCATTTCACCTATATGCGTATACTCGTTATGTATTTATGTGTGGCTGTGTATATTTTTGGTGCTTAAAATAGGAGTGAATGCACGTTAAAATCCAAAGTCACTCCTCGCCAAGTAATTGGAAATGCTAAGTGTGAAAATTCTGATTCTGAGAATCAGTGCGGGAAATGCCACGAAAAAATGTAGCCTGCTTCTGGGCGTTGTAGCGAATTATGACCAACACATACACATACATACATATGTACCTATTTGTGGGCATGCTATAGCTATTATTCTGAATAATTTTGCTTTAAAATGATTTCAATGTTAACGACATAACAGCTTGGCGAGTTAACCCTTAGCAAAAAAATGATTATGAGCAGCATAGAATGTTGCTACAACAATGCACTCTGCTTACAATCAGCAGAAGTGTATATAATAAATTAGCCTTTCTTCGCATCGTATCATTTAACTGCTTGCCATTTTAGCCTGCAACTGAGCAATTTTTCAATTAACGCTTACAAGTTGCCTTACCGCAGTAAATCCATGCCGCGTTCCGCATCTTCGGCCTTGTACTGTTCTTCAAGCTCATTTTGCTGCTTGTTGCGCTCTTTTATCTTCTCAACGCGCATTTGTTCTTCCTCCACATACTTTTGCCTTTCGCGTTCCCATTTCGAGCCTTGCGCCTTTAAACGTTCCGCATTGCGCTCACGATTGGTTTTGAGCTGAAAGTATGCGCGAGTTTTATGTTTTATTTTATTGACGTAAGAAATTTGCAATATTTGCTATTTGTTTGAGATTAATTGTGATTCACCTTGGCACGCTCCTTTTGGATTTCTTTATTCGCAATTTTATTGACAACAAATATGGGATCATCGGCCAGTTCGGCAGGTATTTCGTCCGTTTTGCCTTCGATGATGAGGAGACGTTCACGTTCCACCTCGCGAAGCTGGTTGTTATGAAAAATGATTATTGTGCAGTATTTGATGGCATAAAGTTGAAAAAATATTGTTACAATAGTATAAGACATACATAAGTCTAAATGTCTTATTTTATATGACAGCGTGCTTAATGGAAGAAAATTTGCACGATTCTGGGAAAGATCAGTCTTATTGTAGAGAAAATTATACCGCTTTATAGGCGTTTCAGTCATAATTAATATATAACAGTTAATTCAATTAGCAAACTTATGTAAAATACGTATAAATGTACTTTATTAAAATAGATTTCTTAATTAAGGTGCTATCTGAATGCCTGTCATGACATTATATAAATTGAGTCAATATACTGTGCCTATTAAATTCTTTTTCTGAAAATCGGTTTTCAGCTCAAGTTCAAGAACACATTCGTCCTTGATTCGAGCGCATGACCTAATTTCCATATCTTTTCCAAAAGCTAGACAATTCTACATAGGCTAGGCTATCTACATCTATATATAGTTATGACCACAAGTACAATTTGCCTGTAACCACGAGCGCAACCAATATGGCAGTTATTTTATTTGCATGACATCATTTCATATAACTGTCAAGCTGTCAGTTCACTGATGGCACAAAGACATTATACAACAACAATTCGAAAAGATATTATAGTTTCCAAATAACATTTATTAAGTTGATAATATATAACCCAATATTGCGGTAATAACCATTTAGTGATTTGACAGCTTTAATCTGACAATAAGGCCGCTAAAAAATGGAAGGAAATATATTATTAAAATATATTGATCCAACTTTTTAAGACGTGATTTCGACAGCTCGTAGCGGCCATGTTTGTTAATGAATTTTTGTCAAATTTTTGTTAGTGTGTTCAGTAAGATTTGTTATGTCATCTTGTCACCTTTTCTTTGGTACAAAGGTGATCAAAATTTCGCATAATTTCAAAAATTCACCACATTTTGCCACTTAAGAACTATGAACATAGTGATATCATAAACTAACTCAGGGTCCAAAATAGACTGCGGAGCAGGCACGGGAGTATATTCCGATGGCCTGGACATTTCTTTCTCTATCCGTCTACCGAACTCGGCTAGCATCTTCCAAGCGGCAGTACTGGGCTCCACCTAGACTTGATCTGGGTTCCCGGCCACAGGAACATTTTCGGCAACGAAAAAGTAGGCGAGTTGGCAAAGGCAGGAGCTTTTTTAAACGAATCCGAGGCAGAGTTAATACTAAGCCCACTAGGATCGATCAGGAGAGAGCTCAATATCAACAATTAGCAAACATCAGATGGGAAAGTACAACAAAATACAATATAACTAAACAGAAATGGCAAAAATATGACAAGAAAAGAACTAACGACTTACTAAATACTTAGGTTCAGAAAAAGTATCTTCAGAACTGCTACCATAATAGGGCATTGGCCATTTGGAAAACATGCGTCCAAAATGGGTATCCCCTACAATAACTTCAGCCGAGGCTGCGAACTGGTGGGGAATTAGGAAACAATTTTCCACTTTCTTTGTGAATGCCCAGCCCTATCGCAGATCCGACACAGAATACTTGGAATCCATCAAGCATCAAACCTTGAATGGATGCCTTCAAAAAGCATATCGGACATTAGTAGCTCTGTGGAAACGACAAAATGGTTTTAATGAGATGATGAAACGTGATAGCAATAATAAAAATATGTACGACTAGTGCATCAAAATGGCACAGTTAGTGCTAATTGAGCCCGAAATATAATAGGGCGGCACTCCTACCTACCTATCTATGCCACCTTCCCATCAAAAAAGGCCCATTTCTGGCTTGGCTCGTGTGATTCAGGAAACGTAATTGTATGCCCAAAAATTGACCATTTGGTGTGAACTGCCGGACCTTATTTCTTTCACAAAGGACCAGAAAATGCTGTTACAATCAAAAGCGCATTTTAGCTCAATGTTCACCAGAAATTTTTCTCGAAATTTGATGAAATCGATGAGGACGATTGCTATATCCAACAAGAGGGTGAGTTTTAACGTTTTTAAATAATTTTCATCGGAGGTATGTTAAGTCAGATGTTTACGGCAAACAACCAGCAACGTTCGAGGAGATCGATAACAACATTTAGCGCTCTATAGCCGAAATTTCAGCCGAAATGCTGCATCGGGTCATCCTAAATTATAGTAAACGTGTGAAGATATGTAAACGGAGCCGTGTTGGCTATATGTTTGCTTGTTGGCTTGTTGGCACAACAGTTTGTTCTGTTAATAATAACTTCGAAATTTGCTAAAACTTGCTCACTTAGAACTTCAGAATCACACTTTGACTTGCTGCTATAGCAAATAAACGGTATTGTAGCATGCCATGTCAAAGCCACATTTAAATCAATTGAGTGAGAATCGGGAGCGCCAAAACTGACGGCTGAAGTTGCTTTAATGGGTGATAGTCCCAAAAGTTGGCCGCAAAAGTTTCATAGATAATATGCCAAACATTAAGTCGTGAAATCACTAACATTTACAATACGAATGCATAATTGCTTGTGGGTGCAAAAGGTCACGGTGAGTAAATGGCCGACATTTGTGAGATTTGTTGGACTAAATTAAACTTAATTGTCTGAACTTGTTAGAGTTGAGCGCTGGTGCTTAAAAAATTTAATTAACCGCGAGATCTTATTTCGTGCTTAATCGCTTGCAATCAATTCGTATTTGTCAACTCACCGCTCTGGCGTTTATGCGACGCTCCAGCTGTATGCGGCTTTCCTCTTCCAGTCGCTGGCGCAGCTCACTCATGAATTTGTGATCGGTTAGACGCACCACATTTGTGCCAATTAAACGCTCCAAGGCAGCACTTATGCGTGGTAAATTGAAACTAAAAAGTAAGGAGTTAAGTGTTATAGCAAAATAGAATTTAAAATTATGGCAAAGAGACTCAAAATTATAACAAAATATAAGAATTTATAGCAAAGTCAGTTATTTAATTTTTTACATAACAAACTCTTCCAAAATTGTATTTTTTAGCGGCACTTACTCGCTGCTTTTTTCCTTCGCAGCAACTGCTTCGGTTTTGTTCATAATATGTTCGTCAGCACTACACGACCGTGTTCACATTGCAACTGTTTACGTGTCACCGTTTTTGCAAATTTCTGTTAGCTGTTGTCATGTTATGGAAACACCAAATAAATAAATAAATAAACAAAAACTCTGAAAAAATAAAACGCTTTGGCAAAATTCGTCTGTCGCTGGCTTCGGGTTACCCCAAAAAAACATTACAAAGACTTTTGTTTATTTGATGTGAATTTTCCGTGAGTGTGCAAACTTTTGCACACATTATTGCCGGTATATACACATATATCGACAAGGTTTCATAAGTCGATATGTGTGGATATGCTCACAATAAATAACCCGGAAGTATTTTCGTTACTAGAATTTGGAAAGATTGTAGATAAGAAATGTAGACGCCTAAGTCTAATTGTGAATTAGATATAAATCGACGAAATCACGTAAAATATGTATATATATTTATACCAAAAAGTTAGAAACTAGAAGCTGGTATACCCTTCTGAAATGAACAAGCTTCTAGTTATACAAGTAATTGATTTTGTGCGGTCGGTTTGTATGGCAGCTATATGCTATAGTGATCCGATCTGAACAATTTTATATTATAATTATTATATTGCCTTAATAATAACTCGTGCTAAATTTTGTGACGATAGCTCGTCAAATGAAAAAGTTTCCCATACAAGGACTTGGTTCCGATCGTTCAGTTTGTATGGCACCTATATGCTATAGTGGTCCGATAACAACGGTTCCGACACAAGAGCAGCCACCGGAGGATAAAATAACGTGTGAAAATTTCATATCGATATCTGATACAGTGAGGGACTAGTTCGCGTATATACAGAAAGACAAACGGACATGGCTAAATCGACTTAGCTCATCATGCTGATCATTTAGGTAATGTATATATATTTTGTAGGGTCTCCGACGTCCGACATCCTTCAACTGACTGCCTCGAGGTTTTGCGAGAAGTTACTTACTTTCATTTGACATCTAATAGAAAGCTAATCCAATACTTTGCTGACACAGACTACAACCTCTGCTTAAGCCCTTGAAAAATATTTTATTCAAATCCAACCCTTTTAATTAACAACATTTGTTTGTAAAATTTATATGCGCCAAGACTTAATTTTAATCTTAGTTCTGCATGAGTTAAGTGCTAAGCAGCTTCATACTAAATATCAGAACTTCCCACACCGAGTGTTTATATGGTTTATTTAGGTGTAATTCCCGCACATTTGCCGCCTACTGGTTTCTTAAACATTAGCCTGCTGTTACTTTCGCAATCCTTTATTTGCGCCATTAATATTAGGATTTAAGCGCCACAAAGTGACAACACAACTTAACAACGAATGACTAAAAGTCATGCCACAAATGGTAGATACCACAAATATTTTGCCACAGCGAAAATCGCGTGGTACTCTCGACATTTGTCTCATGTGGGCTTATGTGTTTTTGCTTTTGTTTGTTTAATACTTTTTGTTGAAAACCGTAAAATTCTAGTTTAGATTTTGTGGAAATGAGCGCACTTTCGTTTTTATTACAATACTTAAAAACATAAAGTGAAGAGTAGTTAGAGTTTCTCACGTTAGTAGTTATATAACGATCGCCATTTCAAGTTTGGTAACGTTGCCTTTCGAGTAAGGAAGAATGGTACATTTCTTCTTCTTTCTATGATATATAAGAACATTTGGATCAAACTACATTTTAGCAATATCAACTTCTTAAAAAGCGAAAATTTGCTACTTGTCTCCTTTACACAAAATATTGCGATATAGGCTTTATTTAGACATTGTCTAAGGTAGCTTTAAATAGATTTGGATCGTTTAGTTGGGTCGGATTTTTGCATTTACAGTCCGATCTATTAGGAGATTTTAGCGACGTCTGGCATACATATTAAACTCTGCCAAATTTTTTAATTTTTTATAAAAAGTTTTCTATGCAACAGCCTGATTTCGACTGTTCAGTGTGTATGACAACTAATGCTTCAGTGGTCCAATATCAGTGATCTCTGTACATGAGCAAATTCGTCGTGAGAAATGGACGCATTCCAAATTTCTGACCGATATCCCCAAAAATAAGAGAATTGTTCGCATATATACAGACGGACAGATATACGGACATGGCTAAATCGGCTCAGCTCGTCACGCAGATAATTTATATATATATACTCTGTAAGGCCTCCAACGTTTCCTTTTCTCACAATGTTTGGCAAATTACAACAGATCAATGGACAAATCCCATAAATCTATCTGATTTTTAGTTATCTAACCTTCAAAAGGGATGGAAAAGAATTTCTCTTGTAGATGAAATACTGCTTTTTGAAAGGTAAAAATACAGTTTAAGTAAACACTAGGCTTGATGACGAGTTTCTGGGCACAGCCTAGAAAAATTAAGCATCAGGGATTAGTATGCTAAGTTTAGACGAGTAAAATTAGTAATGAAGACGGTAAAAGCAGTTGACGTCCAGTAGAAGTTGTTACCGACGAAAATATCAAAAAACTCCATAAAATAATTTTTGGTGACCCTGAAGTGAAGTTGTTCGAGATTGCAGGCACTCCAAAGATATCAAATGAATGTGTACATCATATCATTCATGAATATTTGGGTATGAGAACGTTCTGTGTAAAGTGTGTGGGCGCGCGAGCTCACTTTTGATCAAAAACAACGACGAGTTGATGGTTCGGAGCAGTGTTTGGGGATGTTAAGCCTTAATAAAACCGAATTTTATCATTCATATGTGACAATGGATGAAACAAGGCCCCACCATTTCACAACGAAGTCCAATCTGCAGTCATCCAAGTGGACTACTCATGATGAACCCGCTCCAAAGCGCGGCAAAACGCGACAGTCGGTTGGCAAGGTCGTCTGTATTTTGGAATGCACATTTCATAATTTTTATTGACTACCTTGAAAAAGGAATAATCATCAACAGCGACTATTACATACCGTTATTTTACTATTTGAAGAACGAAATCGCTGAAAAATGGTCGCATTTGAAGAAAAAGAAAGTGCAGTTTCACCAAGCCAACTTTCCGTGTCACAAGTCAGTGAAAACGATGGCAAAAACCTATTAATGGGGCTTCGAGGTGCTTCCGCCGTCACCGTACTATTTCTTGTTCTCAAATCTCAAAAAATGTTCGCTGGGAATAAATTTTTGTCGAATGAAGAGGTGGTCGCCGAAACTGAGACCTATTTTGTGCTATAAAAATTGTATCGAAAAGTTGACATAATCAGTCTATCATCCTTGAAAGGAACTACGTTGAATAAACTTTGTGTCAAAAAAATGTGTTTTACTATTGTATAATAGTTCGGGGGCTTTTCAATTCACCTGTTATCCTGTCCAGAGTAAAAAATAATATTTTGACATGAGAATTTTCGATTGAAAGTTAGTGTTCTTAAATGATATTGAATCAAGATAAGAGGAAAAAATAAATATTTTGAATAAAGAAAACAATTATTTGTAAAAAATAAATAACTTGGTTTTTTTGAATTTTTTCACATACATTTTAAGGTTATGTGAAAAAAGTGTACACAAAAGAGTTGTAGATCTTTCGATAAACTGCAACTGTGCTATATATATTTTTTGCTTTTGATCTTTAGTTTTGCTGGAAATCGACTTAAACCATTTCTAACACTTAAAAATTCAACCAACCTTCTCTGTTTCCAGTTCACAACTCACAACGCCTAGATTATAATTTTTCCTTTATTTTGAATATCATATTTTCCAACTGGTTTTATTCTATTATGATTTTTTTCACTTTCTACCATTTTCAAGGGCTTCAGCACTTATCTATTAGCCGGTTTTTATTTACATTAATATATATAAATAGCATGTGAATTAGCATGCAAAGGCATAAAATAATTATAACACCAGTGGCACAGCTTGAGCTTAATTCATTCAAAGACTTAAATACATATACACAAGGGTGTAAACATACATATATACTATTACATATGTGCAAATAAATATGGAAATGTCTGCGTTCTACCTTGACACTGACTTTCGCTTACAGTCGTTATGTTGATGTTGTAGTGCAGTGATTTAATTCGCAATGTCAACAACTTAACATTGAAAATGCATTATTAGTGTGTGTGTGTGTGTAGGGTTGCGGGTGTCGCATTGCCAAAACTTGTTTACTGTTATCGCTGCTAATGCACTTACTCACGTCATAGTATCAACATTTCAATTGGTTTTGAGGCCTAGGGTGAGTTTGTAACTAAAACCGATTAAATGAATTTCCA
The DNA here is from genome assembly GCF_016617805.1 of Bactrocera tryoni. Lineage (NCBI taxonomy): Eukaryota > Metazoa > Arthropoda > Insecta > Diptera > Tephritidae > Bactrocera > Bactrocera tryoni. The sequence continues at coordinate 13,229,914 of NC_052500.1, forward strand.
AATTTGGTTCAACAGTACAGGGTGTGCAAATAAACGAACTTTTTAAACCAAATCCATTTTTTTAGCGATTTTTTTCGACGAAATTGTATGATTAAAAGTTCGAGCGAAAGTTAGGAGCAAAATGCCAATTTTTTTCTTAACTTTGATATCGAGTATTTCAACAGGTTAAATGTGAGTTTATTTTCACGAGGTTGCTGCAAAAATACTTTAGCAGGAAATTTAATTTTAATCAGGAATTTTTTGATTTCGTACTCTACCTTAAATAATTTTTTATGCATTAATCTTATTTTACTTTAAATATTTCGCATTCTTTCACTTAAAGCTAATGAAGCATTGAATTTTGTGTCGAATTTCGGCCGTTTCATCGGCTCAAGAGCACGTCCACAGTATTTTATGACACGGCGTGGCAAAAACCGTATATTTGGGGAATACTATTAGTAAGTATGTAGATAGAAATTTTCTTTTATGTCTGTATGCCTACTCACTTCACTTTGTGCAATTGATTTATTGCTTACCATATTTTATTAGCCATGTCTCTTGTTCGTGACCCACAACCGTAAATTTTGAAGGGTTCGAGTGCTTAATGATAGATACTAGCACATGTGTAAGTCTATGCTGTGAATGTGGCGGCGAAGATAGGGTTAGGGGTAGTTGGTTGTTTTGGAAAGAAATATTCGAATTGACTTTGATGTCTGCAGTGAGTTCTATTATTGACGGCTAAATTTAAAAACAGACATACAGAAACTGTGTAAGAATATCTAAATTTTTCCAACTCCTCCAGTAAACTTAAACAACGGTTTTGCGATTGGACATGTCCCTTTTGAACTCCTGGAAACTTCTTTCTGAGAAGTGTTAAATTACATTGGCTATTGCTATTTTAGCCAAGGGTAGGTAGTGAAGGATTGAAGATGAAGTCCACATAGACTGGAGCCTGGTTGTGGATGACCTACTAGTTTTGCTAACTGTCAGTGGGATCCACTGTCAAGGTTAGGCGGATGATATTGTTATTATAGGTAGGTAAATTCGAGGACATTCTCTGCGGCCTAATAAAAAGAGGTTTAAACCTGACTAAAGGAAGGTGCAGCAAGCCCTTTGCAATACCACCAAGATGACCATCGCCCCGCTCACCAGACGATGTCCTTGCCCGGCCTCAGGAATCTTACGCTTGGGAGCAGAGAGGTAGACCAACATGGTCAAATATCTTGGTCTCACGCTGGATTCCTCTCTGCGGTGGAAGCAAGATGTTGATTTTGGTCAAACCGAGTAAAGCAGTAATGGCCTGCAATAGACTAGCTGGTAAATCCTAAAGCTGCAAGCCAAAGATCGTTAGGTGGTTGTACACTATGATCGTGCGTCCGATAATCATGTACGGGGTGGTGGCTTGAGCCTTAGGAGCTTTGCAGACTTCGGTAGGGCTCCAAGTTCACCAAAAAGTTTAAGGTTACACTTAGTCGCAAGGCTGAATGGAATGATTTCACTCTCGATTTACTGCTTAAGGATAAAGTGGTACACTGATGGCTCGAAAATGTCGGCGGGAATTGGTGCAGGAGTCGTAGGACCACACCAAACTCTCCATACCTATGTGAAGTTTTCCGAGCATTTTTCAGGCAGAAGTTTCTACCATAACTCGGTGATTAGAGATAAACCTCAAACGCAACTATCGCAACGAACGTATAACCATACTTACTTAAAGCAATCTCTGTCTATGAGATCAAATCGCTACTGGTGCAGGAGGTGCGCGATCACAAAGGTATAGCGGGGAATGAACTGGCTGAAGAGTTCGTCCGCTCCGCAGCATCCACTTACAGGGTAGGACTTGAACCCTTCATCGCGGTGGGTCTCCATACCATAAAGGAGCTAGGAAGCATCCGACTGCAAACTGCGGATACAGTGAAGCATTTCGAGCTCGTCCCAGTTAGGAAGCTTTCATGGAAGCAAAGAAAACATTAATTACCTTATAATGCTGCAGATTAGCCATTAGAAGAAGGTGCGGTCTCTCACCGATCTGGTCATCTGGATCGACGACACAATAGTTAAGCCTATTACGTTCTATGGCATCTTTGTTTGGTGGAGGGCCCAAGAAAAGACTACACTTGCAAGGAAAATTGGGAGAGTTCTTTGAACGGTGCTCCTTAGAATGTGTGTTGCACTAAGCTCCATTCCAAGCACGACAATTTATGACATTTAGCAATGTTTTTCAGGTCGCGGTTGCATGGACGAGGTTGCTGTATTTAAGGTAGCGGAAAATTTACTCGCCCAGAGTGAGCCTCCTACAGAGAAGTGACTATTAACTTTAGTAACAGGGCGGACTAACCAGCCTTGATCTCACTAACCGTGCACTCGGGTCTTGTTAAGGAATGCCTAACCTCGTTATCAATGGCATCGTGTCACTATGTGAAGACAGTAGTTTAGGAACAAGTCCACAGCGAAATCACAGGTATGCTACCCCCCTATCAGTGTCATTAGATAGATACCATCGGTTCATGCGCTGTCTCAAGATCCTTTTGGTCCAAGATCAATCATAAGGCATTTAGTGAGCTTTTATCCTTTTAGCTAGCCTGAGGGTTCATCGCCCTAACGGCGTCAATGCTATAAGGTTGAAAATCTTACAGGACTCCAGATGCAGTAGGGGTATGGAAGAAGACGAGTCGGAAAAATCTCAACACTTCCTTCTTCATTGTTCGGCTTTTTTGAGATTAAGAATTAGACACCTGGGTGCTCATATTTTCGTGTTATAATTTTACGGCTTCAGAAAGGCATTTAGAGTGATCCAAGAGGATCTCTGGATCATCTAACCTAACTAACCCAACCTAACCTTGTTCGTTCCAGTTATATCTAACAAAATAACGGTTTTGAGAAATGCAAAAAATTATCAAAAATATTTTTAGAGTGGTTTTCGAGTATCTATTGTTGGGGTTTCGACTAAATAACATTGATTTACCACTTTAGCCACAAATTCTCCTTCTCCTAACCGAGAAAAATCGGCTTCAGTTCAATTCATCTTATCGAAGCATCATTTTCACACCCAATCGAGAAATACGTTTGAACGCCAAACATTTATCAAAAGATCTGTTATCTGCGATGATGAAAGCAAATAAATTCACATTTCTAATATAAGCTGAAGCTACATGCATATTTACGCATATGATCCAACAACCCTACCCGCAGTAAATGTGCGAGTACGCAGAACGAACATTGGCAGGTTAAAATCATAGCGTGTTGCTGATTGCTTGGCTGATTGATTTATTTAGACAGCATGCCAAATATCAGCCATTAACAGCAGACTAGATAGAATTTTACCTGTTCGCAATGTCAATACAAGTAGCGGCGCCTGACAGTAGGCTATGAATATGCAAGACATAAGAATCTGTATGAGTAGTGGGTCACAAGCTGTCGGTCTGGAAATCCAATAACAGAATGAGCGTGACAAACGAATTGATTTTTAATATCAGCCGTAAACGCAGTTTATCATGCAGTGATGTTTCTGCTTATTTATTGCTTGTAAAAGTTGTAAGGTGTGTGGGGGGCGTTGTATGGAGGCGTGAATGATTGCGCAAATGAGTTGCTTCGTTTATTCCGCTTGATAAAAGGTGTTGTTAATAGCGAAACTTTTAACCGCCCTTTTTACACCCGAAGTTCTGCAAGATTATTTTCCTCTGTGTGTGTGTTAAGCAAATGGTGTAAGCGATGATTTAGGTGCGTGTGTTGAAAAGTTGTTAGCAAAAAGCTTACACATAATGCTCCTAAGTATAAGTAAAAGTATAAGGAAACAGAAACAGCTGATTTATTTAAGTGTGGACTAAGATAAAAAAGTTACGTTATATAATATATACAAGCACCAATTATATCCACCAGTAACACTTGAGGTTACTAAACTCAGTCGGAAAGTTTGCGTGTGTTATTTATACCTTTGATTCACATGGCTTTGTAAACGTGTAAGTATTTTGTAGAAATTCTTTAAGTGTAAAATTTTAAATAACGTCAAGTGGCACCATTTCGAATGGATAATATTTGCTATTTCAACCCTTTTCGTAAGGCACTGTAAGTTTGATAAATTGATAAAAGTGTATAAAAAGCTGAATCTTATCTTATTTGATCTGATCCAAACATAATGTACGGAGAATGTAGGATTGCTACATATGCAACGTATGATCTAAGTAGAGGTACTTTCTTCAAGTGACTTTTTTTGACAGAACGACTTGGCACATTTTACGTCGATATCTTAAATTGGAAGCGTATTAAATACAGCTTGTGTAAGAACTGAAGCCGCTCGACCTTCCCAAACGACATCGCGTCCCTCTATGGGCTCTTGAAAAATTCCAAGAAGATCCAACGTTCACGAGCAAAATTTTGTTCAGCGTTGAGGCCTATTTCTGGCACAATGGGTATGTAAAAAGGAAAAAATTGCCGCATTTGGACGAAGAGAAACTTGAAGAGATTCAAGAGCTGTCATTTCATCCAGAAAAAAATAAGTGTTTGGTGTGGTTTGTGATTCGGTGGAATTATCGGTCCATATTGCTTCAAAAATTACTTACATATGTGAGACTGCTATTAAGTTAAGCTAAACAAGAACTCAGATATATGCCATTTGCCTTACCAATGATTTGGACCGAACTAAAGGATCACGTAAGTGATTTAAATTTTTGCTCTACTCAAACGCTACCCGGTATCTAAATTATGTTCGGCAAAAAGATCCAACTGAACAGGCTTGACATATATATGACATGACTAGAATTTAATCCATATGATTTTTAATGTGGAAATGAGCACCGAAGACGGCACTCTAAAGATATCAACTGAACTTGTAAAATATAGTATTATAGTGTTTGGGTATGAGAAAGCTCTGTGAAAAGTGGGTGCCGCGCGAGCTCGCTTTTGATCAAAAGCAACGACGAGTTGATGATGCGAAGCAGTATTTGGAAATGTTAAAGTGTAATTAACCAGAGTTTTTGCGTCGATATGTGACAATGGATGAAACATGGCTCCACCATTTTACTCTGAAGTCCAATCGATAGTCATCTGAGTAGGCTGCACACGATGAACCAGCTCCAAAGCTGGGAAACACCCAACAGTCGGCTAGCAAAGTTATGGCGTCTGTATTTTGAAATGTGCGTGTCAAAATTGTTATTGACTTCCTCGAAAAAGGAAGGACCATCCACAGCGATTTTGAAGAAAAATAAAGTGCTGTTTCACCAAGACAATGCACCCTGTCAGAAGTCACAAAGTTCATAAGTTGGGCTTTGAATTGCTTCCACATTCATCGTATTCATCAGAATGGGTCCCTGTGACTGTTTCATATTCTCACTTCTCAAAAAAATGCTCGCTGGGAAGAAATTGTTGTCGAATGAAGAGGTGATCGCCGAAACTGACGCCCAATCGTACTACAAAAATAGTATTAAAAAGTTGGAGGGTCGCTATAGTCAGTGTATCACTAAGCTATAAATCTAATAACAATAATAAGTAATTAGAAGACTTTCTCCACCTACGTTGTCTATAAAAACTCTCAAATATTTTCATAAATTAAAGTTTTGCTTTCCTTGAAGCATAAATCAAGTTTATATTAACCGCATAACACTGTTACCTTGGTGCTGGCTCCAATGTGCACTGCACATAATCCGACAAATACGTGGCGCCCTCGCCATCGCCCACCGGTGTGGCCAACCGCTGCTCCTCCTTTTGCGAAATACTGGCCGAACTAGGCTTGCCCAACAAATGTCCCTGCTTCTTTTTACCGGCCCTTACACTGCTTCTGCGCCTACCACCACCACTACTGCAATTGCTACCAATACCTTGTTTGGTGCTCCGCTGTTGCTGCATGCCGAGGCGAGCAATTAAAACTTTCACCTTCTACAGCTTGCAGCGTGCCATGTAGTGAGTTTGCATTAAACACGGTTTTTTACACTTTTGTTGCCTTATCATTGCACTGGATAATTGTAGAGTATGAATGCAGGAGTTTTGCTCCGTCAACTTTGCTGTTTGTATATTTTTAATTACCAAATTATGGCACTTTGATTGGCGGCCGAAGTGTGGCAGAAGCACAAAGCCACCGAATGCAGTTAAGTCTGCCTTCAAAGCACACAAACAACACGCTTGGATAACGTGTAAATATTCACACTTTATTGTTGTTATTTTTTTTGCTTTCGTTAAAATTCTCGGATTACTGACTTCTGTGAAACGGTCTAAGTTGTTAATGACACACGACTGACACGTTGCGCCAGTCACTGTCATACGAGTAGCTGCGTTGGCAGTTAGCTAAACGAGATCGTTATGTCGCCATAAAAATAAAATAAAATAAAAAAATATAGTAACGGCAAAAACACTGCTCTCCTCTGCACATTCTGCAAATCCTTCATGCAAGGATTTTATTCCAACATGCTGTTGGATTTTATTGCATTTCCATTCAATGTTGTTTACTTTTGTTTTGCGCTTTGTTATTATATCCTTTTATTTTAGTTTTATTTTTGCCAACAGGCAGTGTGTTCCTCTTTCGTTCTTGGAATGAAGCGGAGGCGCAGGGCGCGTGTGGCAGTCTATGCAAAAATATTGTTTACGATGATGTGGCATGAAATCTCTTACCAGTTTGCCGCAAGTGACACAGCCAAAACACCAACAAAATGCTAGTTGCCACAACTGCCAGTGGGCGTTGGGTGCGCGAGTGTAGCAACTAATAAAAATAACATGCGTATGTGGCAATTTGCATATGAGTATAAATATTATGTCCGTTTGTAAGTGACTGGATTTGGATACCCATATGCGCTGTGATATGCGTACATGACAATAAAAATGCCTGTTTTTATAATTAATGCCTGAAATATGCACAAAAAACTGCTGAGAATCAATAAACAAAGTCTAGCACGTTCCTTAATATCGAATAAGCATATATTTTCTGGGTTCGAGCCGATGGAGAAGGTATGCACTGAACTTTTCCACGGATGGATCGGGGCTAAGGGGGAAAGTGGGTAGTAGCGTAGTAATAGTCTATTCCGCACTATCTGTAAACTCCAACTTCAGACAACAAGACCACTGTAACACTTGGTGTACTGCTCTGAAGTGCAGCTTCCTTTGGAACGGTGTGCATTAACTCCGACAGGCAAACGGATATACTTGCTTTGAGATCGCTGACTGTCAATTACTTGCTGACTCAAAACTAGTCAAGGAGTGCATTGGCTCATTGGCAATAGCTTCAAGCTTCTTCCGTATAAGACTCGTATGGGTGCCTGGTCAAAGCGGAATCAATGGAATTCAAAGTTGATGAGCAATGTACGGAGGGCACCATTTCCCAATTTCGTCCGTTTGGCGACTTGTGTGACTGTAAAATCCTTCTGGTCCAAAGTGAACCGTAAGAAGTTTTCCAAACTAAAGGTACGCAAAGCCAATCTTGTCACAGGTATAGGTCTTCTGATTGGACTCTATCCAATAGGTTTATATACAATTATCTGTTTAGGTGAGGTTCATCGATTCTGCGTCAACGCTACGTTCTAACCTATTATATGTATTTACATATATGTATGTTGTTTATTCTACATCGATCAAGAAAATCTCTAATAAAGGTTTGAGACCAACCGCAACAATTTTGCTTATAAATCTCTAATATGTACCACATCTTCTTCTTCTTCAGTGGATACCGCTTACGCGGTTATAGCCGAGTTTGCAAGAGCACGCCAGTCGCTGTTTGGCACCAATTTGAGATTCCAAGTGTAGCCAGGTCCTTCTTCATCTGGTCTTTCCAACGGAATGGAGATCTTCCTCTACTTCCCCCAGCGAGCAGTGTGTCGAATGCTCTCAGCGCTGGAGTGTTTTCATTCATTCGGACGACATGACCTAGAGAGAATAGCCGCTGTCTCTTAATTCGCAGAACTATGTCAATGTTGTCGTAAATGGAGGATGGAAGCATGTGTATAAGTTCACACAAGTGCGGAAAATTCTCTGAGCGTCATTCACTTGGGAGTGGCCAGAAACGATTCTTTTACATATGGCTCAATCAGCTCATGACTTTCGGTCTTAGACCAAGTATCCGCTGGGTAGCCAAAAAACCATTAATTTGAAGGCGAGCTGAAGTGAAAAACATTCTTCCCCAGGGTTGTGCGCTGGGTTTAGGACCCCTCATGTAAAAAACACCTCCAATGAAAAAAATATGTACCATTTATGTGTATTGGTAATACAGTTATTACTATCTTCAAAATGCAGTCTTACTTTTAGAAAAATAAATAATAATATTTCCTCACTTCAAAGCAATCATTTACTTCCCACGCCCCATCGTTGTTATAATAAGCACATTTATTTACTATATCAAAACCGTTTCAAATTGAATTCTCACCTCGCGGCGTGCTGTATGACATTTATTTCATTGCTCACTTTTTTGCATTTTCTTTTATAATATTTATTCTCATTGTCATTGAACTTTCACCCTTCAATCATTTCGCATTGACTTAAGGTACTTGCAACATTGCAAGCAGATTTGGTTTCACAGGTTGCTTTGCCGTTCAATTTGCGCTCATAATGGAATATAAAACCATTGGAAGCGTGTTTATTGTTTTTAAAAATACATTCTCGTTTCAAAACTAAAAGAGACAACGTTTGAAAATCATGCATAGGGAAATGAGCGTTCTCCAACTGGAGGAGTATTCATTACTTGATTTAATTATTTGATTTTTTTTTTAAGTGACCACGTGCGTCTTTTTCAAAGACTCAATTAGGGTACCTTCTATTCCTCACTGCCTATTGACATACGTAAACGGAAATTACAAGAAAAGTACGTTGACACCCTCTGATATTGCACATATGCGTAAACATTGTATCGTTGTAGAAAAAATATGACGATACCTTTTGCGTTTGTTGTGGGGGAAGAGCATTTCATGAGGCGTAAATAAGTGACTTATTGATGGAATTGACCACTGTTTTGGAACTTTGGTTTCATGCGCTTTACACAGTGAGTATCGAGATTTTTAATGACTTTAACCTAGGGAGACGATACTGATTAAGTAGACATGAATATCCAAAATTCCAAAATAGGCATTTATCACCATTATACTTCATGCCTAGTTTAGAAATAAATATTTTAAGAATTTCTCTTCATATTGCAGAAACGTCACTTGTTGATTGCCACCATAAGCTAAAGTAATTTTCAACCGTCGTTCTTTTTTATGTTTGTAACGGAAAAGCTTTTATATTATTTGAGCTTTCATGACTAAGCGCTTTTATGCGAGTGTGTAAGTAATTTGTTATTTGAGAGCTTTTTTATGTGGTTGGTGTTTTTGCTTAAGGTCGTCAGCTATAAAAAAGCTTTACACCTACACTGTAAAAATGGTTGTAATGGTTTATAGAAGAGCTTATTCTTACTTCAATCAATTTACTCAAAAATTATTTAAATTTTTAATTTAGGGACAAAAAGTTTAGTTAAATATTTTATAGTTTAATTGTGTGAAGTTGATAAGCGACATGCACTTTTCTCCGAAGACGTTTTCAGATTTCGTTAAAGTGATGTGAAATTTCGAAAAAAGCTAAGTTTTTCGTGTTGCATATTTCGATAAATCTTAAAAATTAACATACTAAAATTTTGAATATTTCCAAAGTGTAGATCGTCAATTCAATCAGCTCAATTAATTTATCTTTATATCCGTTTTGCTAAGAAGTATAAAGTATCGAAGTCTGAAGTAAAGTTTGTCTGTCTGTCTGCCTGCATGCGAATATACGAATTAGTCCACCCATTTTAAAGATATCGATCTGAAATTATAAACACGTCTTTCTCTCCAAGAAGCTGCTCTGTTCTCGGAAACGAGAATGTAAGACAGCTATAGTTGCCGTAAAAACTGACCGAACCAATTCAAGTCGTCGTATGGAAAACCTTTTTATTTGACAATGTATCACCACAAAATTTGGCATAGATTACACAGCTCAACAAAAATCACTATTTGTGTTGTCGTAGATATGGTAGCAAACTTTGATGTTTTCATAAGTCATGATTAGGAATTGCTTAATGAAAGTAGTTTTTTTTATAGATTTTTGAAGATCTTATATTTTGATTAATTATCTGCTTTTTAGTAATGAAATATATTTTCCAGTCGTGGTTTGCGCATACAAAGACCAATATACACATGCATCGTCCTTTCAGAAAATATAGACAACAATTTGGAAAAGTCTTTAAAGTTCTAATAAACTAAAAGAACAGCAGTTACGATGAGGAGTGCTGTGTCGCACTGGAGAGAAAGCAGACTACCTACCTCGCAACATTACAAGCGATCGCATCACGTGCGGGACGGGATAGGTACCAAGAGTTGAAGAGGGATGCATGAGTACTATGGCAATGCAATGCTCGAAAATTTTATGAAGAGGTGAGGCGACTAAAAGCGGGTTTTATGACCGGGGCATACTCTTCTAGAACGTCCAGAGGTGATGTAGTGACTGATGCCCAAAGAATACTGACATTATGGAGGGGACACTTCTCCAGCTTGCTGATCGGCAGTGAAAGCATAGCGTCAGGAGATGGTGAACCCGATTCCCTAATCGATGGCGATGGAGTCAAACAATCGTCCAACAATAATGTCAGACGCGAAATCTAACGCAGAATAACTCTTGCCAACAGGTGCTACTTTGGACTGAGTAGGCAAATGAAAAGTAAAGTCCTGTCTCGACGAACAAAGGCCAAACTCTATAAGTAACTCATCATCCCTGCCCTGCTATGTGGTGCAGAGGCATGAACTATAATAATATCTGATAAGTCGACGTTATAAGTTTTCGAGTTGCACATTGGCAACGGCGAATACCGCAGTCGATGGAGTAAAGAGCAGTATGACATATATGACGACGGCAACGCTGGCTAAGTCATGTCGTCCGAATGGATGAAAACACTCCAGCTCTGAGAGTATTCGACGCAGTACCCACCGGGGGAAGCAGAGAAAGAGCAAGACCTCCAATTCGTTGGAAAGATTAGGTGGAGAAGGATCCCGTTACACTTGGAATCTCCAATTAGCACCAAACAGCAAAAAGGAAGAACGACTGGCTCGACTATAATTGGGTAAGCGGTGTGTACGCCAACAAAGAAGAAGAATAAAAATCATACGTTGAGGTGACTGTTTCGGAAATTGAAGCTTAGAAAAGTTTTGTGTTGACAGTCGAAAATTTCCTAGGCACCAAATTATGAAGGAAATACTAATACACTATCCCATTCATTTTCTGATTCTAAATTATGAAGAAACTGAGAAAAATAAACTTACAAATTTAGCTCTCTAGGAGAAAATATTAGTAATCATATTTGATAAATGTTTGAATATATTTTCAGATCTTCTTCTCCTTATTTATCTATTTTCAGATAGTTTCCGGAATATTAGTAAGGATAAGAGAGAGCAGTTTCACAAGATCTAAAAGTGATTAAAAAAAGGTATCAAAGTTAGTGCGATCGGTCCATTATGGCAGCTTATTGCTCCTTGGAAAAAGATTGCTAAATCATAATTATGATCATAAAAAAGTTTTATGGAAAGAAATTTATATATGGTTTTGACGTTATTGTTATTAGAAGGATGTTATAGAGATACCTGCTATTTTGTAAACGTTTTCTGATTTTTGTAGTGTAAAATAAACATAAGGATTTAAAAATAAACAAGCAAAAATCTCAAAAAATCTTTGAGTTTCATGAATTGTGGGTATAAATATGTATATCAAAAGTCTATCTTATATCTAGCGCAACAAAACCACTGTGGACCATAGTTATTATTCATCGCTACTATTTCCGAGAAGATATTCAGACCAGACGACCATAAGTATGTAGCTGTCATTTCCACTGATTTACAAAAATTAAGAAACATATTTTTTATACCCTTTTATACTGTAAAAAGTGCATTTCTAAAAGCTATTACCTGTATATGGTAGCTTTACTGAATTATATGGTAGCTTTAAGTTAAGGTTTTTCCTATTTTACAATATTTTGTGTTCTAAAGCTTAATCATTTAATTGTGTTGTAGCAAAAACATTGAAATACATTATGTGTGCATTAAAATATTAAATTAATACTCAATATAATAAAGACTGTTGTTTAGAGGACAGTGCGTATGAGTAATACTTTACAACTCGCTCGCCTTAGCTGGCTGTAAAATAATCTAACTTATGCTTAAATGACTTTGGCATTCATTCGAAAAAATTTAAAGCAAAAAATACTCATAATCAAGTGTCTAAGTAGTAGTTATTAGCACAGAGCTAGCATCACTGTATTTTGAAACCGTTTGCAAAGTTGAAAATAAAAAATTGGCAAGAGAACAGCTATCAAAAATCATTCAGTGTTGCTGTTAATTTCACTTGGGACCTTCAACTTAATTTTTATATTTTGTTATATATTAATAAATAATAGAAATTTTATTTTTTTCATACTTGCACTTCACCAAATCGTTGTATTCAGCCGGCAGTAGCACATACTCTGGATCAAGCGCTTCAGATTTCGTGCGCCGCCTCTGCTGTTTACCATTGCCACACTTGCTGCGCACAAATCGCACTTTAGCAGCTGCTCCGCTCTTCGCGCGATTACCTTTGCCTTTATTGTTGCTTGCGTGCGGATCTCGACGCATTGCAGCAGCGCCAATGTCACCGAATTGACCGCCAACACTGTCCATTGGCATTTTACCACGCCCACTGCCGCTACCATCACCCGTGGCACCACTCTCCTCCTTATTGCTGACGGCCTTTTCGGCGAAACTGTCGCGACGCCATGAAGGCGTTAATGTGCGTATAATATTCTCAGTGTCACTGTAACCCTCATAATGATAGCGCTTACGCAAATTTACACCGGAAAGAAATTCGAGCGTTTGCCACACATTCATTGTGTTCGTCTCGAAGAAGTGCTCATCGTCGACTGACCATTCACCGGGGTGTGTTATGCGATTTGCCAACATCATTGTGATGGTTGTGCCATTGGCGCTGTTGCTGTTGTTGCTGTGCTGCATTGCTGACGGCGCTGTTGTGAGTAAAGAGTTCTGCGAAGACAGGCGTCTGTTGACACGTGTATGAGGCATTGTGTGGCTCCGCTTGAAGGTGAAAACACAAAATTCTATTTTCGTTCAAATTGCGCGCCGTTACACGCTGCGATTGCTCACTTTTTTGTTTTTTTTTTTGCCGCTGCACTTAGTTTATTTACAGTTTTGATTGGCACCACCAAGCAACTTTAATTTCGATTCCATTTTAAATGTAACTTTGTAATTGCAACTCGAATAGAGCACAAAATACGATTCGTATTCTACACAATCACACGCACACACACACTCATATGCCACAGGCTGCCTCTGCCTTTTTACGCTATGCTGTGTGCCGCGTTGCAACAATTGTGTGACGGCCTCAAGTCTATCACCGGCGCTTTTCACTTTTCACTTTGCGCTACTCGCGATCCTCACAACTTGCCTGCGCACATCCACTTTCGAAACTGTTGTCGTTTTCATTGTTTTGACACCTTGACAGCAACACCTTGAAGCATGTCCCAACACGCCACTTTGCAGCACTTAGGCTCATGTGTTGCCGTGTCCAAACCACGGGAGTTATCAATACGGAGTGGAGTGGGTGGGCGCTACGCAACAGTTAACAGTTGCGTGGCAGCAGGAAATTGTGTGTATAGAAATCCAATCGACACAGTTCTCTTCAATGAGCTCGCATGCATATGAATATATGTATGTACTTACATATAAATTTAAATAGTATGGTATATTTTTAATATAATTCAAACTTGCTGTTGAGGATTTAAGCTCAACACATCAAGTATGCGGCATTTGTCTTAAAATCACAGATAGTCTTAAAATAAAACGCAAAATATCCAATTATTCATCTATATTTATTTCTTACGCCTTCAAAGTAATCCCCACCAGATTTAATAGAGGTATGCCAAAGGTTGCTCCAGTCCTCGAAACACTTTTCATAAACACTTTTTGGGATGGCCTTTAACTCATTCACCGAATTTTGCTTTATGTCTTCGAACGACTGAAAACAGCTTCCACGGAGCGGCTATTCCAGTTTGGGAACAAGAAATAATCAAACGGAACCAAACTTGATGAATACGGTGGTTGATCGAAGCTATGTCCAAATGGTAAATTCGGTTACAATCGTACTCTTTTTGAAAAAAATTTAGCTTTATCGGGACGAGTCGATCAAGAACGCGTTTCATACCCAAAATATTCCCCAAAATAATTCAAACGGATCGCGAGAGATGTCCCTTGCCATCTGTCTAACACTTGCTTGAAGATTTTCAGGCATCATATCCTTCACTTTTTTAATATTTTCGTCAGTTGAAGAGGCCGACGGTCGTTCAGAACGAGTCATGTGTTCAACGATCTCGCGACCGACTTGAAGGCTTTGTACCACTTTGAGGCTTGTGTTTTTGATAAAACTGAATCATAGTATGCCTTTTCCAATATTCGCAATGATTCCGCACACGACATTTAGTTAAAAATACAAAATTTGAGACAAATTCTTTTTTCGATATTTTTGTCCGTTGTAAAAATCGAAACGAACTACTGAAATGTACCGACTTAAGTAGCTTATGTAAACAAACTGGTTGACAGATCGCGGGGATATTCCCTGGGGAATTTAATTATAATTCCTGGGTGCTTTTTTGTCACAATTTACATCTAAGATTAAGCCTAAAATTAATACATTAAGTCAGAAGAGCTAAATTTTATATTTATATATTTTACTCTTTAAAAGTGAAAACTTCTTTAACCAGTTTCAACGTAATCATAAGTGGATTTTTATAGTCTACGTTCAGGTTCCTGGAATCCACATATTGGTAGACCACCGATACTGCTTGGACTAAGACATAAGCCTTTTTAGAAAGTCTCCTGGGTCATCCATTGGGCTCGCTAAATCTGTCGGTGCAATGGGTGCTGCATTTGCTCAATCCAGACAACAAGTGTAACCTTGAGACCACTTCACATGTGTGTTTGGAGTGGTTTAAGCGCAATTAGAAGATATTCATTTCATGACCATCAGTGAAACATGGATGCGCTCGAACATATCATGCCAGAGTCGAAACATTGGATTTCACCCGGCGAATCTGCTCCGTAGAAGTCAAAGATTGTTCTTACTACCAAATAGGTGATGGTCATTATTTTCTTGAGTGAATGTGATATGAACCACATCGTCTACCTACCATGTTTGGAGAACGGAAAAGTGGTCTCTTAGTATTACAACGCAGTGACACCCATTGAATTAAGCTACGAACAGCTGAACCTTTCATCGTCAGCAATATTTGGCGACCGTTCAACTTCATTTCCTTCCAAACGTGTCCAAGTGTCCCTAGTTAAAAGGTGATTATGTTGAGAAATAAAAAATAAATTTGCAAAAGAAGATGTGTGTGCATTTAGGATGAAAACAATGAGAGACTTATAAAGGGTAATTTTGTTAGGGTCCAAAACTATTGTTCCGTGTTTGAGTATTCATTGGATCTCTATTCCTTTCTTGTAAAAGCGGTACTTTCCAAAATTTTTCCAGTGCGATGTTTTGTTATGTGTTTCACTGTGTTGTTGGTTAGGTCTACGGTTTATATATACATATACATACACATATGCATATACATATACATATATATAATATGTCCTCAACGGTGAGTTACTTAATATTCTTCTTTGACACCACAACCGTGGGTCGGTTGGACCGATAAGACTTCACCAGTTGCCCGTATTCTTTACAAGGTCACACCAGTTATGTATTCCTAGTGTAGGCGCTTGCTCATTCCATTGGATTCGCTAGCGCCCTTGCTTCCCTTGTCCACCAATGGGTCTCTAATCAAAGAATCAAATTAGTTTTTTGCTGGAGCATCATCTTCCAATCGAACGACATGACCGAGCCAGCGCATTTATTAGATTTGTATGCGCTAGCTATATCCAAGTCACCCTAGAGCTCATACAGTTCATGATTCCATCTTCTTCGTTATCCATAGCTCATGCGAACGGCTTCAAAGACTTTGCGGAGAACAGTTGCCTCGAATGTTCCAAGTGTTTTTCAGCTCGGTTCTTCATCGTCCATGTTTCTGTGTTGTATAATAGGAAAGTCATAATAAAAGGTTTATGGAGCATAATTTTTGTTTACTGTTCCCAAAGTAGCATCTATTGGCAAGAGTTATTGTGCGCTTGATCTCCACGCTTAGATTATTGGTGACATTTATGTTGGTGGTATCTCACCAACACATTACATTAAATCCTTACCGAAATCTTAAAATAATTTTCAAATGATATGTGCTTCAGAGCAGCCAATTAAAAGTCAATTGCCGAAATTTCCTGCTTTCTATGTTAATACTCGCCCACAACAATATTTACTCTGATCAAAATCGAATGCACAGTACTCAATCGAAATCAAAATAAATAGCGACACACAGTAGTCGCAATTTGCGGGTTGAGAGCTGCGAGCATCGACGTGTGGCGTGACTGCACGTGACTTTTAGCTAAATTAACACCCGCGGAAAAAAAAAAAACAAAAACAAAAATGGGGGATAAAACAAAAACAATATGCAAATGTACGTACGTAATGTTTGTGCGGCACGACACACTTGAAGAATTTGTCGACAATTGAAAGCGAAAGGAAAAAAACTTTTGCCTGCCGTCGTCGTTGTCGGCGTTGGCGCCTCAGGTGAAAGTTTGCGAAAAGCTGTAAATTAAATGTTCGTTGTTTGTTCGCGCATTTTATGACCCTTTTGAGTGCTAGTGTTGCTTTTATATGCCACCGCTGTTTTACGAACGTATCTGGTGTATGAACAGTGATTGTTATTTCTGCCGTAAAGTGTTCATAGCGACGCATAACTTGCAACACGTTGTTGCTTTCTTGCTAAAAACAGTGTGGCACAGTGCGGCAAGTTGCCTGGCTAATAGCGCCGCCGCGCGGTTCGCGTCTGGGTGGAGCGGTGTGGTGTGGCATGGCGTGCCGCGGGGCGTGCTAGCCGCCGAATGTTTGGGCGCGAGCGCACACTTGCACTCACACAAACCTACAGGCATGCGGCTACACGAAAGTGTGGCAGCCGAAATGCCAGCACGTACCAATTGCACTTGGTGGGCGTTGTCGGTCACAAGGGAAACTCAAAAAACAAAAAACAAGGAAAAACGGTATAAAAGTTTGCTATTATAACGGCAAACTGAAATGCAAATTGATTTCCTCGCATTTTTGCTGCACTTTGCATGCGATTTTTCGGTGCGCGGGAAGCGGGTGTAAACTTGCAGTTTTGATTAAACTTTGATTCGATTTAAAGTTATGGCTTGAGCTAGAGTAGGTACTTGTTGTCATACAAAAGGCGCAAATAGTATGTATATTTGCCTGAATTTTGTAATATTTCGTAGAGAGTCATTAATCTTAAAGTGAGGGTTCTAGTAATTTAGAAATAAAACTTTGAAAGGCCTCAAGTAGATCTGTTTAATGCATTATACCCTGAACAGGGTATATTAAAGGTAAACCTACACTCCAATAAAGCATCCAAATAAACGCGTTCCTTGCATATTTTAGAGCGAAAAATTTCAATGAGAATGAAATGGGGTTCTCTTGAAATGATTAATCCCATTTAAGTGGAAAGTATGCTTGAGATCCGGAAACAGACGATCAACCCGCCGAATATCATGGCAAAGATGAGTCGAAGCCGAAATAACCAATTCAAAGAAGCTCAAAAATCGAGGTTATGTTGAGAGTGTTCTTCGATTGTCGAGGTTTGGCGCACTCTCAATTCCTTCCGACCGGTCAAACCTTCATCAAAGAATACTATATGAGTGTTATGAGCCGTTTGCGAGAAGCTATTCGTAAGAAGACGCTGGAATTATGGGTCGACAACTCTTTGTTTTTGGAACACAGTATTGCACCGCCGCAAACTGCATTGATTCTTCGTCAGTTTTTCGACAAATTTTCAACCAACATCGTGCCGCAACCACAGTATTTGCTTTATTTAGCTCCGTGTGACTTTTGGCTATTCAACAAACTCAAACCAACGCTGCGAGCAAACCGTTTTGAGTCAATTGAAGACATTAAACGTGAATTGCTCCTCGCATTGAAAGTTATTGCGAAAACTGACTTTAGTAACTGTTTCGAGAATGGGAAAAAATATAGGCAATAGAGTATCAGGGCCAATAAGGTATCACTTTGAGGCCCGAACTACAAAACATAAACTCAGGAGTGAAGAAAAGCTTATCGGCGAACATTGGAACAAACTTAGAAACATTTCGTTTCTTAAATTAGTTCAACTTTTGTTTATACATACATATATATAGTATCATTCACGCTTTTTCAACCGCTCAATAAGAAAATCTTTTTAAAACACTTCATACACATTATATATGTTACAAACTCCAATTAGAGGTCTGTTTTGATATATTTACTTACTAACACCTGCACTTGATCGTTCAAATACTTAATGAAATTTATTGAATTTCGTACAATCAATCCATCGCCAAATTAGTGACTTCTAATGACTGTGCCAACGAACTGCGCGCGCGTGTACGACAAGACCAACAGCCAAACGCTGGCGTAGAGTGTGTCCATTGCCAGGCCGCCAGCTGCTTTGATTATGATGCAATTTTCAACAGATTTTACATCAAGCTGCCACAAACTGGCCAGATCTATGCCGTATGCGCACACATGCGCTCGCATTTGTTGTTGTTTGTGCCAAGTTGCGGCCACAACATAACTCCCAATCATTCGGCCAGGCAGCCTTGGGTGGGGCGCGTACCAAAGATAATGCGACTACGAGTTGATTATACTCGTACACATTGTTGAGTGGCGCAACAAATAAAAAGTAAACAGCAGCGCGCTGCGAAAACTTCATAGAATATAACAAATTTATGTTACGAAATTCGCTTGGCTGGTGATAAAGGAAATTCCACTTATAGCTCAAGTTGTTTTTTTTTTGTTGCAGCGAAATTCCTGTTGTAAGCGGCGTTTAAATTTATTGTTTGGCTAAAATTTATTTTATACAATTTATGACACCACAAATGTGGGCGAACCGCTTGGTGTGGAAAGTAAAATAAATAAAACAAACTGGTTCAGTAAGAACACCAAAGGCAGATATGTATTTATGTATGTACATATATGTATGTATGTATGTATGTATGTATATATGTATATTTAGTTGGGAAGTCGTTTATACGCATATGTATTTATAGTCGCTTCGAGGATAGATCTAGTATAATTTCGCCCGATTGCTGTTAGTTCGTGGTCGTCTGCAATAAACATCCTGCGCTCTGTTGCCTGCGTCAGTTTTAGGGGTGTAACCATTTTAATTGCTATTGTAGCTTGTGGAGCGGGAGCTGGAATCTATTGCTTTGAGCTGGATCTCAGATAACCCTTCAAGCTTCCTTAATACTGCAGTAGTATCTTCCAGACGCATGAATTTCCGGTCAAAAAAGCGACTGAGATAGCTAACAACGTAGGAAACAACAATGAAACAATCAGGCAGCAATTAAAGCAATAATCTCACATCGCATTGTCAGAGAATGTACTTAGAAGTAGAGGAGCAGTAGCAAAGCGGTTGCATACATAATATGTCGTATATGTACTGCTCCTATATTATAGGCTTTCAGATCACAAAATAGTTCAGTGAAATGAAATAGCAGATAAGATTGTCAAAAGTGCCATCCGTTTGGCTAAAAACGATATACAATGAAATTTCCGAAAGGGTTGACAGTCGGATCGGAACCAGATGGAAAGCCTTCATGAGTGTCCAAAATCGTGTGCGAAAGCCCCGAAGGAAAACACGCATGCTTTTCACTTACACGGTCTTGACAAGACTTCAGGACAATTGTTGGATGGGTATAAGTAAAGACGATAAATGCAAAAGGTGCAGGGAAGTAGCCATAAGCCATTTTATGCTCCTGTCAAGCATTATAATGAAGCATATCAAGCAGCTTTGCAAGTTAAGGGACTAGATGAATTATCGAATTCGGTATAGGTTATTATCCAAGGCAATGCAATAACCTCGAACCGAACAAATTGTATAAATCTGACCGCAAAGGCAAATAGCTGCCACAAGAAATGTAGTGAAAACTACAAAAAATACAGGGTTTGTCCAGAAAGTAATAGGATTGAGTCGATTTAAAAAAATTTATTGAACCAATCGTAACATTGAAAACTTTCAAAATAGACTCCTTCTGCGTCGATACAGCGCTGCCAGCGCGATTTTCAAGCATTGAAGGTGTCAAGGAAGGCATTCTCCAATTTCGGAGCCTTGAGAGCTGAGGTGCATGCTACTTGGATCTCCTCTGTCATCTCAAAATGCTTGCCTTTCATCGACCTAATCAGGCAAGGAAACAAAAAAACTTCCAATCGACTGCGATGTCTTGTCGGACCCAATTGATTTTTCGGTTGAGTCTCTAGAGGACTTCCATGTAAAACTTGGCGTTGACGGTTTGTCCGGGAGGGACAAATTCATGGTGAAAGATGCCTTTGATGACAAAAGAGACAATGAGCATCGTTTTCACTTTGGATTTGCTCATTCTTCCCTTTTTTGAGCGAGGAGCCACATCAGGGTACGCCTGCTTGATCATATCAAACGTCTCTGTCGCAGATTTATCGAGTTTGACATAAAATTTAATCGCGTACCTTTGCTCTAACGAACGCTGCATTTTCGGCTTGCACCACTCACAGAAACACGTCGCGCGAAAAAGTTTGTCCTGACTCTCCAGGTGCTCAGAGACAACTGACCAGCTCGTTCGTTAGCTAGGAACGCCCTCTACCGAATCCATCTAATGACTACTATAGAAGTTGTCAGGAGCTAGAAGAGGAGAATACTATAAAACACCTTTTATGCAAATGTAAAGCTCTGTAGAGAAAAGCAATCGCAGCTATCGATCAAGAGTTTTTTGGCGACGTCTCGGTGGTTGCACAGATATAAATTTTCGTATTGATGAATTTCATCAGAAACACCGAGTGGTTCAGAGTGCTGCCGATAGTGTTAGTGGCTTTATCACAATGGGCCTCCTAAAGGTCCAAGTGCGTCGTTAGGCAGCCACTCCACCTACCTACCTACCAACTATTTTCTAATACATAAATTAGCCTCCAGGGATATACGGACCTTTGTTGTATTTTTTGTTGCTAATTGCGGTAGAAATAACGCTCCCGCATAATAAAAAAGAAATAAAGAAAAGAAGAAATAATAAAATTCCGCATTAACGTTCTAATTTCTTCGCCAGCCAAATTATAGGCAATTTATGCCTTTGATTGATTTACATTAACCGTCTTTCACTAGGAAAAAGAGCAATTCATATCACGTTCAATAGTAGCTACTCTACTAAATCAACTTCGACACATCGCAGTAGCATGAAACCAATCACCATATATAGCTATTATTGGCATACCGAAATTTCAATCACACACGCTTTTTGTCACGCATTACGCGAAAAGCCCAGCCGCCGCAGAAAAAGGCAAATTGGTGCAGTCAACAAAGCAAAAGTGAAGCAATAATAAAGCAAAAAAATATTAAAAAGCTAAAGCAAATACTCACGCCACAACAACGTCGGGATCCTCCCACCAGTTCTTAGTAGTTGGTTCTAGCAGCAAGCTCACACCGCGCCATCCTTTGGTACGTGGCTGTATGCGAGACAAACGCGGCGTTTCAGAGAAACTTATTAACGTTATGCGCTTCTTTTTAGACATTTTTTGTTTGCATGTGTGTGTGTGTGTGCTGTATGTGTTTAAAGGATAATTTCACTAAAACTGCCAAGAAAAATTATTAAATTCACTAAGGTTGCTTATGGCAGTTTTAATGAAAATGCCTGCTAGTATCCTTTGACGTTCGGTGTGTGGATGCGTGTATGTGTGCGTCTGTGTGTGAGTAAGTAGTTTTACGCACCCGTGAACGCTGTTTTCCTTTAATTTTTTCGCTGAATACTAAACGCGCCATGCTTGTTCCGTCCTTACGTTTTTAGCTATGCTAGTTTACAACAGCAAAAACCACACTCGTATTTAGCTACCACATACGCTTTGAGACTTGGCGAAAGCATATAAATATATATATTATTACTTATGCGTGCTTGCAGAAAATACAGCACGTACGATTCACTGTCACCACAAAACACTAACGCGTCGAATTTGTTGCTGCTTTGTATTAAGCAAATTATGCTAATTTATCAGAGAAAATATATAAAAACTATAAAAAAAATACAAAGGAATATTATCTATCACAAAAAATCGTCTTATCACAAGATTTGGCACGTACTTTTGTTTTCGAAACTATGAAAGAAATTTGAGGTATAAAAATGTTGACATTTTACACAGATATAAATATATTTTTTGACATGTTGTCAACTTCGAACAAAAAAGTAATAATATGTTGTTAGCATGTAAAGTTTACAAATTTTAACGTCGGTAAAATAGCAAAACTAGAAGGTTGAGTTAGATTAAAAGGTCGATTCAAGAATGATCCGACTTAGAACGCTGATCCGTTGTCGTACCAATAAACTCCTAAAAAACTGTATCATAACACCCTTACAGATCGCCAAAGTGCGTTGAGCCTGCCACAAATTTGTTGGGACGGCTAATATCAGTTTTGGCCATGACTTCTGGTTCACCGAAGGTAGGGTTACTCAGTCTTGCAAAGGCTGGACAATGGAGGAGAATGTACATAGATGTCTTCACCTCACCCTCCTCCATACAACTTTAACAACTGGCTTCCGACAAGATTTTAAGTCTTACAGCATGAATGCTTATTGGACAGACTTCAGTAAGGATTCCTACAATTGCTGTAAGATCAACTTTACTCAGGGCAAGTAGTTCAGTAGATCTCTTGCGTTCTCCTCTGGGCCGGAAGGACCTCGCAGTCGCACAGTTACTGTTTGTTGTTGTAGCCGCAGAAATATGTATGCCGAGTAGACAGTGCTTGGTCCGCTATAGACCCGACTTTCGTGGGATCTGACAGGAACTGGTCGTCGGCCAGCGTCTCCTAATCGCACGCGAAATCCATTTGTCCAGTGCTAGCACGCAATAAGCAAATAGAGATCCAACTCCGTTTGCATTCCGACGTGAAAAAGGTACCTCTCTGGCCAGCTTATCAGCTTTGCAATTGCCGGCAAAGACAGCTTAACTCAAAACTTGTTTGAAGGCAGCTTAATTTTACAAGGAAAAATATCTGTGTTCCTGTGTGTGAGTTGTGGAATTGCTTAAACTACTTGTGACCTTGAGATGTTTTCGAAATATTATTTAGTTACTCGAATCATAGATCATTGTTTTGATCTAGGTACATCAAAGCTATAATAACCTTCACAGAAATGACAAATAAAAAAGTCTTCCATACGAGGACTTGAGACTTGAGACAGTATGTTTCGAAGCAATATTCTATACTGGTATAATCTTAGCAGTTTCTTCGTAAAGATACCTCGTCAAATTATAGTGTTTTCCATAGACGGACGAGATTCTGATTGTTCAGTTTGTATGGCAGCTATATGATATAGTGATTCGGTATTGGTGGTATCGACAAATAAGTAGCTTCTTGATAAGGATGATTTCAGGATGATATTTCAAAAACTGATGGACTAGGACTTGGCTAAATCCACTCAGCTTTCTTCTGTTTGGGGTATACGAGTAGATTGCATTTATTTCCAATATTTCATCATAGATCTTACAAAAGATTAAAACATTATCCTCGCTTTATCCCGAAAATCAACAATTCCTTAATCGGTACTGAAGTTGCAATTATATAATCGTAAGTAGTTTGGTTATATAACTTCGATTTTAGATCTAGATTGAGATCCGGAAAAACGTCCGATAGCCCATGAAAAAAACTGATAAAATAATTATTTAAATAACATATACATTTGACATATTATATAAGTATCTTATAAAATATGAGAGCCAAATTATTCAGTCGGAAATAATTCAAGGGAGTATATGAATAACTCATCAGATGGTTACTTCTGTTTATTCTATTTTTATATGTTTAGACCAGACTACTTGATTCACGGCATTTGTTTGTTCGATTCGGCACTCACTAATTTCAGTCGAATTTCATTTTGGACGTTACAAAGATGGCCATTCATTTTATTGAGAGAGAAGTCTAAATAAATGGTTTAAAGTTAGAAGCATTTGTTTTGAACTTGGGTATTAAAAATGCGTGATCTTTAACCGGATGTGTAGTCATTATTTTATATACTCTTAGTGAGTAATGAAAATGGAGCTCAAAACGCAGTGAAAGGTTTCTGACGGAAAACTTAGACAATAGTTATTAAAATAAATGTATGCTGAAAGGGCGTGTCTGGTAAATTAAACCATAAATCAATGTTATTATTACTTACGCCAATAAACGCCCACACATGTATTATATATAATATGTTGTCAGTGCATTGTAGTGCTTTGAGTTAAGCATTAATCGATGCTATTAAGTTCAACCATTAATTTGCAGCATTCCAAGTGCTTTATATAATGTTTTATGATTTTTAATATTGAATAAATTTCAAAAAGCATTTGGAATAATCTATAATCACATATTTTTAATATAAAGAGTGTTGATCATAACCTAAAATTCTTCTATTCTTTTGGATATTAGAGTTTATTTCGAAAAAAGTTTACTTCAAAGCTCTTATGAAGTATGTAAAACAAAGAAGGAAACTTTGGATGCTCTGTAAAGTGTATATTTGAATGAACTGCGTGCCCAGCTGCGTAGATTTAGCCATGTTCGCATGTTCGCATGTCTGCATATACGCGAACTATTTCCTCCGTTTTTGTTCTGAAATTTTGCACTTGTCCTTTTTTCTTGAAAAAGCTGCTTATATTTCGGTATTTCAGATATCAAAGTTATTTCGTAATATTACTCAGATCGGACCATTATAGCATATAGCAGCTATACAAACTCAATCAAGTGCTTCTATGGGAAACTTTTCCATTTAACGAGCCTTCCTAAAGAAAATTTACAAACTGACCGACCAAAATTGAGATAAGAATTTTTCACCCTTTTATGCTATCGTATAAAAACGGCATGTGAAGGTATGCATTTTTCTAGTTTTTGAGTGATCTGATATCTTTGCGAGACAAATATATACATTATACACTGGAGACTTAAAACTTTTGAAATGTTTTATAGTTCTACAATTATTGATTTTTACTCTTATTTTTAATTCTTAATAAATAAATCATCTGACGCATTAAAGAACTTTCCGTATCTGAAGACAATGCAAAAAGTGAACATGGATTTGATTTATTTGTCCAAAACGTCAACGTCAAAGTGTTGCCTGCCAGTTAAAATCTACATTAACGATTCGAATACATTTTGAAATTTGTAAAGGAAAATATGAAATATAGCGTCGACGTTGTCTTGTTTGTTGTCAAGTACTTGACTTGTTCGTCTGTCTGCTCAAACACTTATATACATGTTCAAACTACCATATATATGGTAAATAAATGTGTGTATATTTTGTCACTCTGTGCGCATGTCTGTCCGCTGTCAACAAGCGTATCGAATTGTCGCCGCACTTGAATTATTACATAAGTATATAAGACATACATTCATATACATACATACATAACAGATCAATTGAAAAGTACCCGTCCTGACACATAGATGGCCATGCTTAATCCATATGAGCACCGTGGACAGAGGTTGTTATTGACGAAAACATCAAAAAAAGTTAAGTTGTTCGATATTGCTGGTACTCTAAAGATGTCAATTGAACGTTTATATCATATCCTTCCCGAATATTTGGGTGTGAGAAAGCTCTGTGCAAAACGGGTGCCGTGCGAGCTCACCATTAACCAAAAATATCGGTGAGTTAATGATCCGGAGCAGTGTTTGAAGATATTCAGGCATAATAAATCTGAGTTTTTCGTCGATATGTGGCCATGAATGAAACATGACTCCATTATTTCACTCCGAAGTCCAATCGGCAGTTATCCGAGTGAACTGCACATGATGAACCCGCTCCAAAGCGGAGAAAAACGACACAGTCGGCTGACCAGATTATGTTGTCTGTATTTTGGAACACGCATGGCATAATTTTTATTGACTACCTTGAAAAAAGGAGATCCGTCAACAGGGACTATTACATAGCCGTTCCCACCACGGTCGGGTCTACGTAACCGAAATGAACCTGGATTTTTCATCCGTCCAAGGACTGTCAAATCGGCAAAATTCTGCAACCATAATACCAACAACACTATTAGATGGGGTTATTGGACCGTTTGAAGGATAAAATCGCCGAAAAATGGCCGGTTTTGAAGAAAAAGGAAGTGACGTTTCATCTAGACAATGCACTGGGTCACAAGCCAGTGGAAACGATGGCAAAAATTCTTAAATTGGGCTTCGAATTGCTTCCACATCCACTGTATTCTTCAGTTCTTGTCCCCAGTGGCTACTTTCTGTTCTCAGATCTCAAAATAATGCTCGGTGGGCAGAGATTTTCATCGAATGAAGACGTGGTCGCTAAAACTAAGGCCTACTTTGAACAAAAGGATAAAATGTATTACATAAATGGTATTGAAACGTTGGAGGGTCACTATAATTCGTGTATTGCCCTTGAAGGGAACTATGTAGACTTAAAAAGCGAATTTTACCAAAAAAATGTTTTTTATTACGATAGGCCGGGGACTTTTCAATTGGCCTATGTATGAGTAGCTGGCGCTGCTTATGAAACGGAAAGTGATCTTACCAGAATTGGCAGATCGAATAGTTAAGCAAGCAATACAAAATAACAGTAATTATAGGAACGTGTATATATGTACAAATGTGTGTAGACGTACATAGTTTCTTTGTATGTACTTATATATGCGCATAGTTTTAAGCTTCAGAATGCACACGTGTAATTCTAAGCCGGGTTACGCAAGGGTACAAATCTACATATTGAGCTAATTAAGTATAATTTAAACACCCATCCAGCTACCAGGTCACATTCTCAAGCACACACATGCATGACGCACCTACAAATAACCATAAGTATGTGTGTTTAGATGCGGACGACCCCGAACTTGCGTTGCCTTTGACGTAGTTTTGACCAACTTCGTCGCCAGCGGCGGGTTTAAACCTCCGCGGTGTCTTAAGCCTCACATTTGTGCTTGCAAGTGTGTGTGCGTGTGTGGCGTTGGTGGACGAGATCTTGACATTATTACTTTAAGACGACATAAAGGTAGTTTCCGCGTCACTCATTTATCAGCAGGCCATTTATGTAGATATTTCAATACGGTCAGTCGCCATTGCCATTGATTCGATATTAATTTGCCATTGAAAAGCAGAACTGGTACTGGATTAAAATGTTGAGTTTTATTTTTTTTTACTTGTGTCTCGGTATTTTTATAAAAAATTGTTCATTGTATAATGTACAAGTTCGTACAATAGCTAGGTGCACAAGTGTCCACATACTTACATACTCTGTATGTACATATGACTTATGTGTAGCAAATTGTATGTTCCAGCGCGAAATGGAAGAAAAATGTATAACATTTCTGAAACAGCGGCAAAATGCTAATCAAGAAGTATAAAAGATCACCTGAGTGCCAAGATTGATCATAGTAAGATTTCAAGCTTCGAGCTGTTAAGAAAGTTCATTTGAACCAACAAACACAAAACCTCATAAAATAAGCAACATGAAGGTGGGCACAAAGAAAGGATATACATAACTTAAGAGTGGTTCCATATAAAAAAAAATTGACATAAAATAATTTTGAGTGTTTCTGTGAAATTTTTGTTATATTTATTTAATAATGGTGTTGAAAAAGAAAGATTTACTGGACAACAAAAAAGAATCTGTGAACGAAAGTGAAATAAAAATTGTCATATTCTAGTAATCTGTCGATATTTTGAAAGGGCTGATAACATACATATAGTTATAATATAAGGTTTGAAGCGTCTTCAGTTAGAGGATTCAGACACCAAAAGTTTAAATGCATTAAATTTATATGCAAAGTAAAACAAATTCAATTCCTAGCAAAATAAAAAAAAAACTAATTTTCAATTTATGTATATATCTTTATATTAAAAATATAGAGAAAAAAATTTAAATCTAATTCAAATTAATATCTATCCATAGAGAATTCCGTATATTCCAAAAATTACAATCCATTAACATTCATCTTCTCTCCACCCACTTTCTAGTTCGCCGTTTCCGTAGTCTTGTTCGCTTTGGCCCTTGGCGCTGCCCACTGCTCGGTCGTACCATTGATCAGCCAAATCAATGGCGCCGTTTTGGCCTCACCACTTGGTTCCGTTGCCGTACATGCCGCCGCCGTGCCAGCCGTTGTCGCCGCCCCAGCGCCAGTACAGATCATCACCGCTCCCGCCGTGGTAGCTGCTCCCGCCGTGGTGGCCGCTGAAGGCACCTATGTGGCTAAGACCCGTGGCGCTGTACATGTGGCACCACTGCCCGGTCACATACAATCGGCAGCATCAGTGAACTTGCAACCAGCTCCAGGCACTCTCTAAATAATTATTTAACCGATAGTTATGAGTAAAAAATGCGTTTCGAACGGGAATATACGCACCTATTTTATACACTATAAATACACATACATCCATAATCTGGCCATATGCAATTTAACTGGTATACCTGCAACATGTTTACAATAATACATACATATATACATGACAATGAAATGATAAAAAACGAAATAATTTTAGTTTAATTAAACACTTTGGTAAACAAAATTGTCGCATTTCTTTTTATTTCTTTCCATCTTACTTGTAACTTTTATACTTCTATAACTGCACTTTCTATTTTACTAATGATTTTCTTTTTTACCATAAATGCACTGTGATATTGCATAATTATCTAAGTCAAATGCTCAATGCATAATCTTGCTTGTCACTGCCACTTTTTACGTATTTCTTATTCAATACTTCTTTCCTAAACTGTTACTGTCAATTGGAATTGTTATCAAAATAAATACATACATATATACATTTATTTGAAAAAAGGATAATAATTTTTTGTATTTAGTCTTTACATTCTGCAGTGATTAATTCTCTTTCTTTAAAAATTTATAATTATTCAAAAAATCATTTTTATCTCATGGCAGCAGTTCTGGATATTCAAAATCAAAAAAGAAAACTTTGATTAAAATGTTTAATATTTTCTTCCTTAAAACTAAGCCAATCACTTCAAATGCGTTAGCGAAATCCATTTGCTTATTGATTTTGAAGAATTGAATTTCAAATAGCATTCAATGAATTAGTAAAGATAATGAAATAAGTGTGCTCTGCCCAATCCACAAAAAGCAAGACCCCACAATCTGCGCCAACTAACTTGAGATAAACTTCCTCAACGTCGCATTTAAGGTTCTATCGAATGAATGATTAAAGCCCATCGTCAACCAACAGATCAGACCTTGAAAATCAACAACTGACCAAATATTCACCATGCGCCAAGTCTCGGAAAAGACTCGTGAAAAGAGGACCAACACACACCACCTAATTCGAGCTGCAAACATGAATAGAGAAAGTACAATCTTTTACAAGAGTGTTCGACTGCTAGCGTACGCCGATATCACTGGCCAGAACATCCATGCCATTAGTTCTGCTTTCTCCAGGTTGTACAAAGTATAGAAGAAAATGGGTCTCCTGTCATCAAACAAACAGTCGTTGCTTTCGAGTTGGCTCCCTCGTCGCTCTTGACGGTCATTACTTCGAAGTCGTAGATAATTTCGTGTATCTTGGAACCAGCATTAACACCAACAACAACGTCAGCCTCGAAATCCAACGCATACCAACTCTTGCCAGCTGGTGCTACTTTGGAGTGAGTAGGAAATTGAAAAGTAAAGTCCTCTTTCGACGAACAAAACCCAAACTCTATAAGTCACTCCTTACTCCCGTCCTGCTATATAGTTCAGAGGTATGGACTATGATAACATCTGATGAGTCGGCGTTATGAGTTTTTGAGAGAAAGGTTCTGCGGAAGATATATGGTCCGTTGCGCATTGGCAACGGCGAATACCGCATTCGATGGAACGATGAGCTGGACGAGATATGCGACGACATTGATATAGTAGTTCAGCGAATTAAGAGAGAGTGGTAATGTCGCCCGAAAGGACGAAAACCACTTCAGCTCTGAAAGTATTCCGCGCAGTACCCGCTAGGGGAAGCAGAGAGGAAGACCTCCACTTCGTTGGAAATACCAGGTGGAGAAGGACCTAGGTCCTTGGAGTTTCCAATTGGCGCCAAACAGCGAAAATGAAGAACGTGTAAACGGTGTATACGCCAATAAAGAGGAAGAAGAAGAAATTATTCTCTCAGGGGGTATATTAAATCGTAGGTAATGTACATTAATTAACCAGCAACGTTCGAGGAGCTAGAATACAATATTCAGTGAACTATAGCCAAAATACCGGCCGATATGATGCTGAGACATCGAAAATTGGCGTAAATGGGTGGAGATATGCAATGGAGTCATATTTCAGAATGGCTTTAATATTTGACTAAATCTTAATATAGAGTATGTAGTTGTCGTAAAGATATTCCAAATTTTCGATAGCGGTTTGATAGTGCGAAGATTTGACACCTTAAAAACTGCGATTCCTCATCGAAATCTACTAAACCATTTTTTGAGTCTGTATTATATACTGAAGTCCTCTTATATATTACTGCGGGTCAAATATGGCCTATCTGGTGGATGTATAAGTAGTTCATAGAGTAATTACTTCAATATAGCGGTAGTATCATAAGCTAAAACAGAATGGTGTGTTTTCCCTCAGGAAAGAATGTTTTTTTTTCAAGCACAAAATTCCCTTTTTTATATCACAAACATGATAGCAGTGATAGTCTCACTTCGAGATCAATAACTTTCAAATGTTTGAATGAAATGCCATGGAAATATATATGTATAAGTAAGTTCACTTCATTTCTCATATTTTACTATTAAATTAACATTGAAATACAGGTGTACACAGAGACATAAACACAAATATCCCAAAATAGGAAGTAAAATCTCATTGAGTACAATAACAAATAGCAAGATATTTAAAAAATGTTTAACAAGCATTGATCGACGAAATATCGCTTAATTGGCTAAACAAACAGCGGAACAACAAGTGGTTACTAAAATAAACAAACACAGCACACAATTGCATTTGCGCAACGCAATCAGGCGTAGACAAAAATAAAAACCACATATTCGTATTTGCGGTTAAACTCATTGTGCAAAAAAACGAAAATTTTTGAGATAAAAAACTCGAAAAAGAAAACAAAACACTCACACACACGCACAGACATTTATGAAAAACGAAGTGGCTCGCACAGAATTCGCCAACTCATTGCGTACAAAACGCACACAACTTGCTCGCGCATTGCCACATAACGCAAGAAGGGGGGGTGCTGGCGGTGTGGCGCGGCACCCGCGGCGTGTGTCTTTGCATTCATGCCAAAATTGCGTATAAACCTGTCGCGCAGCTGTGCTGACCTCCAACGAGCGGGCAAGCACACATTCTGCCAAATCTCTCGCAGTTAGGCTGATCTGGTATGCTATCTGCCATGCCATACATATTTATATAGGTTGATTGAACGCAGGTACGCCGAGCGCGCGACAATGACCAGCATGCACGCAACTATGTATGTATGTCACTGTTGTTTACACATTGAACTTCAAATTTTGTAATTTTGCCGCCAATTTGTCAAGGCGTGTTTTGGTATTTGCTGTGTGTTTCGAAAACGCCTAAAACACGGCGCGCGCTGCGTGCACTTGAACTTGACCATTGCAGCAGCAACATGCTGCATTGCGTATGCAACAAATTTGTGTCGCCATTGAAATATTCAACGCTTACGCATGCCTGAGCATTCTTTGGCCACGATAGAAGAAGCAATGACAGTAAATGGAGGAAGACAATTCAGCGGAAGCGGAGCGCCTGCGTAGTGTTGACGTGCTGTCACGCGCACACCGCGTCGGGTGCTGGGTGCGAGATTTATGGCAAACGTACGTGAGCGCGCTGGCAGGCCGGTGATCTTATGCAGCGCCGCGCTGGTCTTTTGGGCTTGGCTCACCGCGCAGCCCAGCAACCAGGCTGCTAAGCGCCATTGCGGTTAAGCAGGCAGTCAGTGTGTCAGCGAGTTGGCGGGCGAGTAGCGCAACTGCAAGCTGTAATGCGTTGCAAATTGCTTGCCGCCAGCGTTAAGTTATTGGTAGTACGATCAGCTATGCATGTAATATATGTATGAATACATATTTACATATGTATGTGTAAGCAAGTGGTAGCAAAACAAGTTGGCGCGAGTGTTCAGCTGTACATGGGTCGCGGTTTTGCCTACAAGTGCGGCTATCAGCAAAAGTTGTTTATACGCTTGGGTGTTGTAAGTGCGCTATAAATATACATATGTATGTGGGTATGCGTGTATATGTTTTTTCTTTGACAGTTTTATTAGAATTGTTATCATGTTTGTAATTACAATGGCTGCATATTACGCATATCTCAGCGCATTTGTTCAAGGAAATGCACAACATTCTTGGGCGCGGCGTGTAATGGCTGCTTTGTGCTTTTCAACTGAAAATTGAATTATGGCATTATTTCTTTTGCATTTTGTGTTTTGTTTTTTAATTGAATTGAATTTCGCAATGAATTAATGGTAACGGTTAATGGAGCAGGAAAGTCAGTCATGCAATTGAAATTTGTGAAATATTATTTTTACAATATAAAAATACATATGTATAGTGTTATATACATATGTGTAGTATATATACGAAGTGTATTAAACCAAACCAACTTATGAGGACTCTAAGCTGAAATAATTAGTTGTTCGTTATGTTATCAGCTAACAGCCAAATCTTGTTGTTTAATACACAAATACTGATTTTTTTTTGTCAATAACTTAAAAATAGTTGTCAAATTTCCTTCACTAGGTCAACATGAAAAAAATCTGTCTGCAGTTCTCCGTCAACTTTAGTTTTAGGCTACCAGACTACTGTAGCGTCTTCCAAGCGGAGAATTTCCTGAGAATCGAAAACGTTGGACAAGCTCTTTCGCGGACGGATCGAGGCTAATGGAGAGAGTAGCTGATGGAGTCTTCTATCGCAAGCTCTCCATAAACCCAATCTTCAAACAACTATACTACTGTAGCATTTTTCAAGCGAAGGTGACTGCCATCAAAGTAGTTATAAATGTACTACTCCGAAGTGCTGCTAACTTAAGTGAGGGTTGCATTCCACCCAATAGCCGGATGTGTATGAAATTAATAGCAATAGCTTTAAGCTTCCTCCATATTAGACTATTATAGGTGCCGGTCAGAGCGGAATCGCCGGAAAATGCAAGCCGATGAGCATTGTCCCCAATTTCATTCGGACGTGAGTCGGTTTTCCGATGTCTTCTTGCGTTCGACCTATGAACCTCCAATGAGCTCAACAAGTACAACTTGTGCGACCTTCTAGTCCAGAGTGAACTGTAAGAGGTTCGAGTCGGTTTTCCGACGTCTTTTTGCGTTCGATCTATGAAGCTATGTGACCTCAGCAAGCGCTGGTCAACAATCAGAACTTGTGAGATCTTCAAGTGAGTGAAAGATATAAGTTATATATATATATATATATATATATATCATTGTAAGATATTTCCCGGTATAACTCTTGCCAACTCTTGTTCTTCATATCCGTCGTGCTATATGGTGCAGAGGCATGGACGATGACAACATTCGATTAGTCGGCACTACGAGTTTTCGAGAGAAAGGCTCTGCGGAAGATTTATAGTCCTTTGCGCATTGGCCACGGCGAATACCGCATTTGATGGAACGATGATACAGCACATCGATATGCGACGACTTTGACATAGTTCAGCGAATCAAAAGACATTGACTACACTGGCTAGGTCATGTCGACCGAATGGACGAAAACACTCCAGCTCTGAAAGTTTTCGACGCAGTACCCGCCGGGGGAAGCAGAGGAAGAGGAATACCTCCAAAGACCAGGTGGAGAAGGACCTGGCTTCGCTTGAAATTTCCAATTGGCGCCAAAAAACGATGTGGAGACAAGTGACTTCATATAACCCCACAAAAACTACTCCAGCGTTGTTAAATAGCATGACCTTGAAGGCCACATCATAGGTTTACAAAAAGTTCTTTTTCAAGAAGTTGATTCTTTCGTTAGCTGTGTAGTCTGGAGCCAAAAATCTTTCATATCAACATTCTTGAAGAAGACAATATTCATGGTTTTGTGGGACCATTAATTTCATTTTGATGGACCAATGATTCCCAAACAGTGACTTTTTGACGATGTAATGACGTCTGATGTAATATGGCCATCTCGTCTTGTACCCTCTCAACGAACGTGCAATGCGCTTGATGGTCGTTCGGCTTCAATTCTTGCACGAATAAGATTTTGTATGCCCGCAAACCAAGATTCTTCTGCAAATTGTTCCATAAAGTGGATGACATTTATCCAATTGTTGGATGAACTCATTCGGGTCTTCTTCGATACCCTGCTCTGCAGCTGCAATATAGGCTTCGTTGCGCACTGTACGGCGTCTATACTCGTTTCGCGATGGGCATTATCCACTAGAGTAAGCGTGATGCGAAACCGATCCAGGATTGCTCGAATTACCGTTTCTCTTGGGCAGTTATGGGTACCGAATATTTGACTCAGTGAACGACATACCGAAGCAATCCGTTTATTCTGACATGACAAGTATGGTATATATCAAGTAACAGCTGCTAAAAATACCAACCAAAAGTGTTGTCAGCTCTAGCCGTGTATGTATGTATAGTATATCAAATATCTGAGAATATTAGTAAACAATTTAATGCGTTTTTAAAATCACTATCCTTCAAGTTCGCTCTTCATAGAGCCATAAATCAAGCAGAATTGCGAGTAACACCTTGATCGCGACCATGAAATATAATCACCTACTTGCTACACTTAGACGCTGAATTTAGAGTTAATTTAGCAGTCTGACTTTGTTTTAAGTGAATGGCGAATTTTAACGTGTTTTTTCAATAAAAAAAATTCATTATTGGCCTTTTAAGTGTCCGACAGATTGAATTCCTTCATAAAATCGCATTGTCATATATTTGTGGCTCAAAAGCGCGCAACTGCGTTTTTAATACATAGGTTGAACGTAATCCTACTACTATATTTGCGCTATATACTTGTATATGGACATAATTGGACTCTTATGTTCTGGCATGCGCTTTTATGTTAAATTATGCATGTATTGAATTTAACCATTTTTGGGTGAAATATAAATAAATTTTGAAATAAAATTATGATTTTTAGTTGTATAAATATATATGTATATATACAAGTATATACAGAAGACTTTCGATCACTCATGCCATAGTATAATACCCAACTATTATTTGAAAAAATAAAAGTGAAACAAAATTTAAGCAGGACTCTGTAAATATCTAACATTTCTTCTTTTATTATATTATTGTGACCACTTGAAGGTTAAAATTATTTGATTTGGTGTATGCAACACACATTTATGCGCACACACCAAATGTATAGTACACTTTTGCATACTCGTATATACTATGTTATAGATATGTTTGGGCGCTATGGCTCAATTGCCCTTAAATGTCTGACCTCATTGCAATTCTGGCTATTAATCAAAAATACTTTTGCATATCGCCTCAAAAGGCGGTACGAACACATTAAAAATTGTGGTGTAAAAATACGGTCCGAAATAGAACTGCGCGGCGCACTTAGCACTCAACGGTAATTCTAAACGCGATTGTGGCATGCTTTTAGCAATACGGTTGACGGGGCGTCGACAATTTGCAGCAAAGTCACGGTGGACTTCAAAACTCAAAGTCGGTATTCATATACAAGTATGCTGACACATATGTAAACATCGTTACATACTACTTTCTGATACATATGCTTGAATATATTTCGAGAATAGGTATGTTCGTAAGTGTAAAATGTGGCAAAATTATGAGAGGGAATGTAGTTCAAAAAATTTTAAAAAATACGAAGTCATTTGACTGACTTGAGGTCTGTCATGTGCCACTTCTCTTCTTCAAATATTTCGTTTATAACATATTTATTTATAGGCACCTCTATGTGATTAGGCCTTTCTATTTAATTATACCACTTTTTTGATCGATTCTATGGTTCTCTTTAGTTAAGCCCATCTATTTTATATTTCCAGTTTTGTTCGACTCGACACGTTGCACGAAGTCTATTTTGTTACGTAAATTCTATTACTCCAACTATACTACCTATACCAGTTGTTTATTTTTATTCCACATTTTGTTCGATTCCAGGGATCTCCAAGGCGGCTGATCTATTATGTTTATGCATATTACTTGATTTTGACTCAATTCGATCCAGGAAGTACTCTTGTTTATCTTAGTGTACTAACCATTTCACTTATACCAGTTGTTTGATCCACTCATATCACTTTTTTGTTCAATTCCATAGATCTTAAAGGTCAATTCTCTTTGATTAAGTCTATCTATTTTATTTATACCAGTTGTGTTCGACTCGTTAAACTCGAAAAATACCTTTATTTTGTTATTTATGTTCTTTTATATCAACTATAATATTTTAGTTATACCAATTGTGGTTGTTCCACTTATAACACTTTTTTGTTGCTTTGTTGTTCGATTAAGTCTGAATATTTTATTTACACCAGTTGTGTTCGACTCGTGATTCCCGAGGAATACCTCTATTTTGTTAGTTATGTTCCATTATATCAACTATTTTATTTATACCAGTCGTCTGTTTCACTTATACCACTATTTTGTTTCATTTCCAAACCGAGTTCTCTTTGACTAAGTCAACCTATTTTATTTATAACAATTTTGTGCGCCTCGTTATTCCCTAAGAAGACTTTTATTCTGTTATATATAATCTATGTATTATACCAAATATTTTACTTATACCAGTTGTTCTTTCCACTCATAACACTTTTTCGTTCAATTCCTTAGATTTCCAGCGTGAATTCTCTTTAGACTTAATATTTATTTTGTTTATACCAGTTGTATTCGACTCATCAATTTCGAGGAACACCTCTATTTTGTTATTTTAGTTCCATTATATCAACTATTTTATGCCAATGGTTTTAGAAATATTTTTATTTCATCTCAAAGCTCAATTCTCTTTGACTAAGTCAACAATTTTTTTTATTTATACCAGTTTTGTTCGACTCGTTATTCTCTAAGAAATCTACTATTCTGTTATATATCATCGATTCGATCATACCAACTATTTCACTTATATCAATTGTTTCTCTGATTCGCCACTCTCCTAAAATTTTAATTCTATGTACTATATCCTCATATTCATGAATTTCCAGACGATTTGGTGCGCACTAATCGTACATAAAATCTTAAATTCTTTCAATCTCTATTTTATCATATTTATGTCTATTCAATCATTACATTCATATGCATTATACGAGTTCATGATTTGTTTCGCAGGAAATATGTCAACTTAATTAGCGTAAAAAGTCGTTGCGGTAATCACAGTGTCAGGCATGATGAATTGTTCTAATACTTGTATTACTCGTAGTATGTACGCGATTACTACACCCTATGTACGCGATTTACTACAACCTACTCGTATGCAAATGGTTATATACATATGTATGTATCTTTATGAGCTTAACATGCAAAACATTTAGCGATTGCTCGAATTATCGGGAATATCAGTGCAAAAGATCGCTATGTCAGTAATTACGAGCAACACCTGGAGGAACTTTTGTTTGGCGAGACGTTGTAATATGAGTAAGCAGTTTCTGTACTAATTTATTGTTAGTTATACAGTTAATATAAGACATATTCTGTACATACATATTCAGATTTACTATAATTATAATTGCTTATGTTATGACAGCAGTTTCAAATTTCAGTGATTAATTGTATCAATTTTAATATAAATTATCGTCTTTTAAACACAATTACATATACTCGTAAGCTTAGATCTCCGAAGTGCAATTTTAGTATTTATAGTTAAATTATTCATTCATTACGACCCCGGATATGAGTTCGATCGCAGTAACACGCTCGCTCTATTTTATTGAGATAACTCACATACTGGCTGATATATGTATAAGGTATAAAGTCAGCCGGAAGCTGAAATCTTTATGTTAGGTATATGGGAGGTAAGCGACGGACTGACCCGATTCAATTTATTTATAGCATACAGACATACTAACATTTGGAAAGGATTCTCTCTGAATTTCAATTATAAATCTGACACATTGAGCAATATTTTCGGTAACAAGTCAACTATATGTACTGGGGTCCCAATATTCGGTACCTAGGAGCTTGAACAGTTTTTGTTGGGTTCAGACAATTTTTGGTCCTAAGAAGCCATAATCCAAAGGCATTATTCTTGCAAAGTTTTATACCGTTATATTATCAATCAATATCAAATCAGATGGAATTGTGTTGCTAGGGAAGTAGGCGTGGCTGTAGTCTGATTTCGCCTATTTTCTCACTGTAAAAAGAGTATAAACAGGGTCGTTTTGCAGTAAATTTAAGACTTGGTCCCTCTACTTGCCAACAATTATCCAGCAGAGATGCTACATATATCCACTCATATGCCTTTATAAATACATTCTCAATAATATAAATCCGCTTTTAAATCCGTCACAAACAGATTTTGTTTTTTTTTTACAATTTTCAGTCACCTCAATTTATTTTATAATAACCTTTTTAAGTCTATTAAAAGCTTTTATTGAACGGTAAACAAGTTCTTTAATAGTTCACATTTCCTGCAAGAACTCCGCCTACGTTTATTGTAAATCGTTAAACCAGATCGCTTTTTTAATTGAATTAACTGCAAAGCTCACTTCGGGCAATTGGGGGCACTTGAGGCTCTGTGTGCCGGCGGCGGCCGCTACAAATCTTACAACCGCTTGTCTTTTGTGCAATACTCTTTGAGAATGTGGGCGTAGTCCTGAAGCGTAGGTTATTTTTACTTTTCATTTCTATGCGCTGTTTGTTACCTAAAAGCACATATGTCGATATGTATTTGCACTGAAGGCACATAAAACACAAGCCGCTTTGCTTCTGATCTATTATTACTGTCAATGAAATAGCTATGGTTTTAGTGACACTATATGCTGCAACCGACTTTATTATTATATGTATTATTGCTAGAAACTCATATTTTTATATGTGTAGCAGTGTGAGTTAACTCTATTATTTGATACTTTAAATTTACAGTTGTTTTCGAGATTGACAATTGGCCGCTATTTGTTGCAAGCACACCTTAAATGCCTTATTTATTACTATTTGAAAGAATATAGAGTACATATCTATATGTAAAAATATATAGAAATATACTGTTGTATAAATCTGAAAAACTGTTTGATCCTAAGCACTCCAGGCTAGAACATTTCCGTAGTGGAATTGGTTCAATTTTTAATCACTTAACTAAAAGGATGTGTTGGTTTCATACTTTATGGAGAACCTTATTTTATGGATGCTCAAAGAGTTCCGATTATTGGTAGTGAATTCATCACATTAATAAGGAATTGTTAGCACACTTTCAAAGACCTTCGTGACTATTTATCCCTATATCTCACGAAAAACAGGTTGTTTTCAAGCTTCATTAATTGAGGAATTGTACACCTAGGGCTCATCTTTCCATCGGCTACGCTATTCGCGTTGCCAATGCGCAAAGTACCATAAATCTTCATACACATACATTGTAGAACCCCCAGATGTGATCTAGTGACTGATGCCCAGAGCATACTATAATTATGGAGGGAATACTTCTCCAGTCTGCTGAATGGCAGTGAAAGCATAACACTAGGAGATGGCGAGCCAATCGATGACAATGGATCAGACGTTCAATTGCCCTACCATGAAGAAGTACGAATAGCAATTACCTATCATTATGTTTCTGCAGTATTTAATGAAAATAATTAAAACAATATTTTCAAGGAGAAAACCTGTGCAAAATTTTTCAAAGAAAAACTGTCCGATGGTCAAAATTCAGTAAAGTAGTGACCCTTCGTAGAAAATATACACAGGGAATATAGTTTCGCATGGCTGACGTTTGTTTGTGACAACAAAAACAGATCGATTCATTTCGAAGTTACAACAAAATAAAATATATGTAAATCAAAAAAATAAATGTATGTATATCACCATATTTAGTAACGAATAAAAATAATATATGCAATATAGTATTTCATAGCAATTACAGCCACAAACATTAAATAACGGTTTTCATATAATCATACCACAACCAAACAGGTTATTGGCAAAGAATTTATATTTTTGAAATTATTTCTAACAAAGCAATCAACCACAAAAATATTTCAACAACAGCAAAAACAAAGTAACAACATAAAAAAAAGTTCAGCAACAAATTACTCACACTAACAAAAAGTCATCGCTGATAAGAAATAATATGTATGCAGATATATGAGCAAACAATTTTTAAACGCCTTCAAACCAAAAGCTAAAGCATATGTATAACGGTGTGCTGTGAAGGTTTGTTGTACAAAAAATATACAAAAAGACTATAGGCAATCGAATTATACGGAAAATTAACTTGTGGCAACAAAATTTAGCTCAATTGAGAATTGAGTAAAAAGAAACGAATAAAGCTGCGCTTTTGTTTCCTACGATTACTTTGCACATTCAACACAACGTACTCCGGCATGTAGCATACAGTTAGAGTTAAGTATGTATGCATGACATTACAACTATGTGACATTATAATATAGTTTGTGGCATTTTTTTTGTACAAATATAGATATTTATTAGTGAATGCTATGGGTGCTGTCATTTCACAAATACACCAGTGGCCACTGACAGCACCCCTGACCATTTTATGGCACTACTTGAGTCGTTAAACCAAGTTGACAATCTCGCCACAATCGCTCTAATTGCTCATGATTATCTGTCGATCAAAGCAATTAACTGAGATAATTAGCCTTGCAATTATAAAGCACATTTTAGTTAGTTTTTATTTGTGTCAAAATTTGATTTGTGGACCAATGATTATTTATTTATGCAACCCACCCTTTTACTAACTATTCTTTATGCTCTTTGACCAGCATTCACTAGAGCTAAATATATCTATATGTGGGCGTGTTGGTTGAAGCGTGTGTTGAATTTTGTATAACCCCTTCACCAAGCTGGCATTGTGCCGCAGAAATGGATGATTAAGCCACCGCAGAATCTCAGCAATGTGTAAATGCAGCTGACCTTTGTTAAGTATAATTTCACGACTTACCCAAGTGTCTTTGCAGTTATGTTTGTTTGTTGCACTTGAACGCCTAGGTGATAAATATTCACATTATTCAGAGTTGTAGAGCTATCACATTACACTTGTAAAAGTCAGCGATAACAAGCATTTGAATAGTACAAGAGTATACCTTGTAACAGTACTTTAGACCTTGCTTAGCAATTATTTTCCGCATATTTATTAAAATATTGCCGATAACTGTTATTAATTAATTATAATAATTTAATCTTGTGCACAAGCTTTTTAATTGACCAATAAATTTTCTTACAATATTCCTGACAGTGTTCTTAAACTGATTTAAGTCCGATTCATAACTCTTTTGAAACATATTTTGAAAGCTTTTCATATGAGTTTTGGGAATTGTGCAAGAATTTTTGCATATAATTTTAATATTTAGAATAGAGATTAGTTAAATGTCACAATTATCACTCAGCTAGCATTAAGAAAACATATTCGCCACAGAGAAGTCTCATCTTAGTTTGTAGATTCCACTAAATTAAAAAAAAAATCAAAAACAAAATGATGTTGGCTAAGTTTTGAGAATCATAACAGAACTTCTTCTGCAGTGACTTCAATGTCGTGATGCGTGTGCAGCATCGCCAGGTCGATCAATCTATCCTGAAGCATGTTCGTCCTCAGCCACGTTTTCATGCGGCGAAGTGTTGACAAAGAGCGTTCAAAGCTCGCATTCGTCACAAGAAATGTGCAGAACATGCGAAGAAAAGTATGAATTATGGGGTATATATCTATATCGTAGTTCTTCAACATTTTTAATGCTGTAGTCGGCAACATGTTTTCTTTGGGCTTTTGCTTCTGCCCTCAATGGCACTGTCAGTGATCAACTTCACTTTTGAATTTCAAACGTCGCATGACTATGTCAATCAGTCAATTAGATGTTCCATTTCTTTGGTTTTCAAAGTACATACTTTTTCTGGAAGCAGCAAACCCAGTTGAAAGCCATCCAACAATTCTCGAGAAAAGTGCGTCTTCTGAAACCCTTTAGTATTCTTCGCAAGTTCTCACACAGAAATTTTCGCGTTAAGTTGTAAGCT
Source organism: Bactrocera tryoni (assembly GCF_016617805.1). Classification (NCBI taxonomy): domain Eukaryota; kingdom Metazoa; phylum Arthropoda; class Insecta; order Diptera; family Tephritidae; genus Bactrocera; species Bactrocera tryoni. Next base: position 13,271,999 of record NC_052500.1, read on the forward strand.
AGAGATAGAATATCACATAGGAAAAAAATCCCAATAATAAATTCAAATTTGCACATGGCGGCGATAAGTATTGTTGCTTTCCCGCTGTTTCCTTATTTTTTCAGTTACTCATTTTTCTATGCTGGAAAACTTGGAGGATAAATCGCATAGAATTTATCAATCGAACATATCACAGATGAAGCTGAATTTATCTAGGATCTATTTCAAGTTCTCTAACAAGGCGCGTCGCGCTTCAAAGTTACGGATCTAATTGGATTTATTAACAATTTAAACTGCATACGTTGCTATACTTTATAAATTAGCATTTTTTGTTATATTCAAATATGGAGACCGTCTTTAATTTTGTTTCTGAAATAAATTGACAAATTTCTGGATTATATTTCTGTTTACTTTATCGTAAATTTTTGATCTTCTTCATCCTCAGAACATTTTGGCATACGAGCCTTATTTGTGTTGTTTACAGTAACTAAAAATATTCATCGCGACCAAAAAAAAATTTAATTAAATCTCGAACATTTTCGCGCTATTATTTTTTACAACTTACGACGTGGATTAACTCAGCAACAGAGCAATAAAGAACTTGATTAATTTTTTAGCGAAGAAGCTCCATCAAGAACCAGTGCTTATCGATGGTAACGTATATTGAATTCAGTCGAGGTCGCATGTCACTAGAAGACGTATTTCGTGAAGGTCGTCCGAAATCAAAAACTATAGATGCTGTGCGCAAGCTTATATTGCAAGAACGTCATGTGACCTCTGAGATTGAGACCTGTGAGATTGAGACCACTATAAGCTTTATTAGTACCAGCATATATTAAATATTGCAACATTTGATTGCAGAAATTGAATCCCACACAATTTGTCAATCGCGCAAAGAAAGCTCGTGTAGGTTGGTCGACAGAAATGTTAAAAAGATACGTTAGCGTTGCTTCGAAACATGTACACATATATGGCTTTGTTACATATGACCAATCGTGGATTTATCCGTATGAGCCCAAAACTAAATAGCAGTCGACTGTATGGTTATTTCAATATGAACCGAATCCAATTCCTCACGAAGCATTTCCAAGCAAATGCTTTTCTGTTTTTTTTCTTTGAAAAAACTGGACATGTCGTCACCAAACTACCATAACAACAGCAAATTATACATGTTATAACCAATTGTTTGCTAGTTGTCTTTCAAAAAATCAGAACATCAACCGCCCAAGGTGTCTCGTTCTCCCGCACGACAAAACGAACTCTCACACATCGATCGAAATATGTATTTGTACATTTTTGAGCACTCAAAACATCGATTTGATGAGTCATCTACCGTATAGTCCTGACTTGGCATCGAATGACTTCCTTTTATTCCCGTGCGTAAAAACTAAACTAAGAGGCCAACGACTTCGATTTCGGAATTTGATGCGTTCAGAAAAAAGTGTATCCGTAACGATTGTAAATAAGAATATTTTGCAAAACATTAATCGGACCATTATATAATATAGCTGCCATACAAACTGTTCTATCAAAATCAGAAAAAAACATCTTTTTATACCCTCTTATGCTGTAAGAATGCAACTGTGCAGGGTATAATGGCTTCGTTGCAGCCGAAGTTTACGTTACTTATTTTTTAGTTGTTTGTTTTAAATCGATACATTTTCTTAATCTGGCAGCTTTACGTTGAATGATAAATAATTTCATTATCTCAAAGACACAGTTTCAGTGTAAGCACGCGACCATTATTTTGTAACTGCCAAAGCTAATTGAGATTTAAGCGCCACGAAAAAACCATAAAAGAAAAACAAAAACAACGCATATTAATATTTAATACAGATATACATACATGTGTGTGTGTGTGTACGTCAATGCAAGTTAAGTCAATGAGTGAGTAAATTGAGTGAATTTACGTTTGGTTGCAGCGGGCGACCATTATATTACATATATACATACAAATGAACATATCTGCTATAAACCAAAATATTTATGCAGGTACATTATGCTTATGAAATTTACTTGTCATTCCAGCGCAGTTATTAGGTTTTTTCATTAAGAGCTTGGCATATTTTACTTTTAATTGAACTTATAAGTTATTCATAATTTCTGCGTAAATATCCGCATAAAAATTATACTAATTATACAATTAGTATGCTCATCAACAAATAGGGGGCGGGCGCTAGAGCACTTTTGACACTGCTGAAGCAGCTGTCTAGCGCTAGAGCACTCGAACTGACAAGCTGACACACTGACAGACGCTTTCCAGCACCTTTCTGGCGGTTCTTTGCTGGTTCAAAGCTGCTAAACACACAACGCAAATGCAACATTTAGCTGAACTAGCAACAACACATAAATATGTGCATTCTAGTGTTTACATTTGGCCATTGAGATTTTATCCAACCGATTGCAGCCGGTATATATGTATGTATGTATGCATGAATGTTGGTGCACAGTTGCGCATTGGAGTCGCGTTGAGCTGAGTGCAGTCCATTTGAGTGGGCTGAGATCGGAATTTCGCATTGGTGGCGGCTGCAGAGGCAACCGGCAGTGAAAGGTTATTTTGGGTTTTGTATAGACGCTAGACGGCTTGGACAGGCTGGCGGCTGAGGGGCGTGCAAAAACACCAACACCAAATATTACTCTACTTCCAATGCATTTATGCGGTCGCTCATACGCTTGCTATTAGGAATTGTTGTTGTTGTGCTTTTTGAGTATGTAACAAGACAAGTTTCGTTGCAATTTGAAGTTTAGCCGCCGCCCGGCGTTTGTGCTCCTGCCGCTCTTTAGCAGCTGAATGCTAACTGTTAATGTTACAGTTATTTTTTGTTGCTTCTTGTTGTTGTTGTTGCTGCTGCAATTATTTTATAGCGTCGCTGCATATGAAGTTCAACGAATTTTTCAGTATAAAAGTTGGTATAATTTCGTATTCGAAATCAGAATCAAGTCAACACTTCTTGAGTGTGCCTAGTAGCGATACAGCAAATCCTTTTCTTTACTTCTCAAATCCTTCTTCGCTTTAATCAGCAAACATGAAGGTAATATATAGTTAAACGGCGTTGGATTATTTACGAAGAACGCCGAGACGATTAAGAATTGTGAAAGAAATTCAAAAAATAGAACGCAAAAACTGCTTAAGAATTATGAAGACTCTTTTTCAAAAATCAGAAAAAAAAAACAAAAAGAAATAACTAAAACAAAATAATAAAAAAAATCCTAGCAGAAATATTTTTCAATTCTAACTGAAACTTTAACTTCCCCACTCTCTTCCAGTTCGTTGTTGCCGTAGTCATGTTGGCTCTTGCCGTTGGTGTTAACTCTTCCCTGCTGCCGCTAACCGCACAAATTGCTCCAGCTGTGTCGTATGTGACCTCTTCATTGGGCGGTGGTCCCTTGCTAGCACAGGGTGCTTGGGGTGGTCCAACCGCTTGGGGCGGTTCAGCTGCCATCACCGGTTTGGGTGGCCTTGGACTCGGTTTGCATGGTGGCATCCCCGGCATCTCACTTAGCCAAGGACCTGTTGGTGCTGCCATCGCTGCTCCGATTGCTGCTCCTCTAGCTTTGGGTCATGGTGCTGGCGTGTATGTGGCTAAGACTCGCGGTGCTATTCATACTGCTCCCTTGGCTGGACACATCAACTCGGCGACTTCTTTGAACTTGGCACCAGCTCCAGGCACGCACTAATATGGCTCAAAATGCTTTTCATCCAGATCAACGCATATCCCTACATATCAAAACAAAACCCAAGCAGAAGTACGTATGGTTGCACGCTGTCAGCAGCTATACTTAATACAAATTTGACGACACCGATGACTAATGGAGGATGCCACCGCACTAACTGATTATGTATATTTTAGAGCGAAATGCAGATTTCCGCCGTTTCTGCAGTTTCGTTTCCGATATCCCGCAACCCACATCCTAATGCACTTACCGACATTTTTTATGCAACATATGTTTAAGGCATATCTATATTTTTTATGTATAATAAATAATATAATATGTACATTGTACACATATACATACATATAGTTCATTTTACTTGCTGAGATTAATACCCAGACAATGGATGATTGGATGTTCATTTGTTGCCATCGAAGCATATGATATCCAAAATATTCTTTAACAATTCCAACACATTTCCAGTCCAGTTTTGTGTAGTAATTTTGAGAACTTGTGAGCTGTCTTTTAGCCTTGACCTTTCTGAATATTCTTCTTTAAGTTCTTTTCTTCCTGTTTAAGTTGTTGTTCTTCGAAATCATTGATGACTATTTTTTTATAAACATACAAATATTACGAAAATGACTAAATAAACTTAACAAAGAATGTTTTCTGTAAATTTCCTCCTTTCGCATTTACGTATTGGTTCTATCTCTCCAGTAACTTATATAAATACCATTAACTAACCATAAAGATACGCCATATGTTGTTGTAAAATATATATAATAACAGTGTAAGAAATGGAAATGCTTGAATATTTTTGTTTAAATAAAGATTTTGCAAGATTTTTATAAAGTCAATATTTTCGTATGTTATATAATTAAGGAGAATCGGGTTCAAAGTGTTTGATGGGTTTGCGAGCTGAACTCAAAGATCCTCTCTTAATGCGGATCACTAATACACTGAACAGAGATGACCGAGAGAGAGAGAGAGAGGCAAAGAGAGAGAAATGAAGGGCGATCGATAGATGCTTCAGGTTTTGGTTGAACATTACCGTATCATGGTATAAGATGAGGCTGTTCTCGATGGTCAATGGAGTATCAACGGCAATACGTTCTGAAATATCAAAATGATATGCTATTTTTTCTTGCAATTATTGGAGATAACCCCTACGATTAACTCTCATATTAAAACGATTACCATGGGGAGGATATTCAGGAGAATTATCCGATATGGTCACACTGTCAATTAAGAAGAACGTCTCAAGGTTTCATGTCAGACGTACGTACAAGAAATTGACCTTGATCTATGGCCACTGAGGGACTAGTTCGCGTATGTACAGACATCTCAAAGACTGTTGTACTAGGTAGCGTTTATACAAACAGGCAGAGAACATAGAAGCTCTGTTGGCATTTTGTGGTTCACTACTGGACTGTTAAATCGCAGAGCAAATCAACAAGCTCTGATCAAGTACCGGTAGTGGTGCTGTCGCAAGTCCTTCTGGCCCAGAATAAATCGAAGGAGGTCCAGGGAACTCTTCGCTCTCAGCAAGATTCACCTTTCAATGGTTGTAAGATTGGGATTCATGCAGTAAGATTGTATATTAACAAGATGCCAGACCTTAGTTGTTTGGAAGAAGATGAGATAGAATCACCTTAACACTTTCTCCTCGATTGCCTCGCTTTTTTCAGGTCAAGGCAAAAACACCATGGATCTCATATTTTTAGTCATTTGGGTGCCATAGCGGACATAGAAATAAAATGCTTAAGCGGATTTGTTAGGCTTCTTTTGCCGAAAGGTGATATCCACCTTCAATAGTTTTATCTAACGCTTTACAAATTTTTATCATAAAGGACTTCACCTACCACTCCCCCGCCGAGGAATCAGCCATCTAATTTGACCTAACCTACTTCTGTACCTTCAGTTAATATTAGTACATTAGTATTAGTAGCGCTAATAAAAAACTATACCTCGGGAAATATAAAAATCTGATCATCTTCGTAGAAGTAATGGATACGCGATTCTTAGGGGCTTGTACAGGGTTTGTACAGGGTTTGTCCGGAAAGTAATAGGACTGAGTACAATTATTTAAAAACTTTCAAAGAGGGTTCAAAGAGGCATTGAAGGCGTCACCCATGAGAGCTGAGATGTATGCTGCTTGGATCCCTTCTGTCGTCTCAAAATGCTTGCTTTTCATCGGCATTTTCAGGCAAGGAAACAAAAAAAAAAAAGTCCGGGACCACATCTGGGCTGCTCACAAGAAAAGCGGTGTGAACCGGGACGTTATCGTGGTGAAACTTCCAATCGGCTGCGATGTCTTGTCGGACCCTACTGACCCTTCGTTTGAGTCTCTTGAGGACTTTCACGTCCGAATAAACCCTGAATCTGAAGATTCAAGCAGTAAATATAAGTCAGTGTAGTCAAGACCTTAAAACCTTTTATGCCTAGTCTCAAAACAGATTCATACTGAAATCAAAAACTTGAATATAAATCAATAAAGTGTGGCTTAAAAGCCGAGAGACTGAAGAGAGAAATATTATATGGACTACGTTAAAGAAAAGCCATTCAAAACCGTCAATCAAAACTGGCGTCTTAGAAACACTTGATCACTAGCTTCTTTCAGCTTAAATACTAGTAAAATATCATTTAACTTGACAATACCTAAGCTAATTGAGACTTCAGCCTTTCACTAGTGCATGAAAAGAACGTACACTAAATTGCCAGCTCTGCTTAAGTGCAGTGAGTTAATTATTACAACAACCATTTCATATGAATACACCACTTTTGTTGTTGTAATATGTTCACTGCTTTTATTTTATTTCATTGCCGCGTATTGTTTACATTTATTTGCGCAATAATATTGTTGGGTGGCGCGCACAGTCAAGCGCAGAGAAGGTTTGCGAGGGAGCGGAAGGTATTTGTTTTGGTGGCTTGCATAGCCAACAGCTGTTGTCCATCAGCGCATTCGAATGCAAGCCAATACGAGCGTTGCACTGACACAGCGATGGTGTTGTTGTTGCGAGCAAACGCCAAACTTGCAGGTTGCACCATTACACACACACACACACAGCAATTATGGAGCGTTCTTTTGGGCCTTGCCGCGCAAGATATGCATCAGGGTAACGCCAAAAGCGTGCCCACACACACACACTCACATATATACATAAGTATATACACATACATATGTGCTTATATGCATACTCCAAGCAGCGCGCGTAAAAGGCGTCCAAATACTTTGCAGCGCCAACATTCGGCTGTTGAGGTGTTTCGATATCGCTGGTGGAGTAAATTTGCGCTGCAGCGCAGTCCCGTGAAGCACAATTGAGTTAAAGTGAGTTGAGTGGTTTCGAGGTTCGGCAATTTTCCATGCAGCTCACCCAGTTGGTGGCGGCGCTGGTGGTGGCCGCCTGTGAAAGACTGCATATATTTTCGGTTGTGTGCGTGTGCGAGTGTGTGTGGACAGGTGGTTGGCAGGGTGGTGGCTGGCAGGCGTGCAAAAACACCAACACCAAATATTACTCTAGTTCTGTTTGCGTTTATGCGGCCGCTTATGCCAATGTTATTGTTATTTTTATTAAATATACTGCCGTTGTGGTTGTTGTTGCTGCTCAACGTTGTTTTCCTAGCATTTTTTGAGTGTGTAACAAGACAAGTTTCGTTACAATTTAAAGTTTAGCCGGCGCCCGGCGTTTCTTCGCTGCTTACACCTCAGCTATATGGCTATTGCCTGTCGTTATTGTTATTATTGTTGTGTTACAGAATACGATTTTTTTGCTCATTTTGCACACCCATATTGAACTTATTGCTGCTGCAATTATTTTATAGTGGCGCTGCATATGAAGTTCAACGAATTTTTTAGTATAAAAGTTGGCATAATTTCGTATTCGAAATCAGAATCAAGTCAACACTTCTTGAGTGTGTGCAGTAGCAGTACAATATATCCTTTTCTTCACTTCTCAAATCCTTCTCCGCTTTAAACAGCAAACATGAAGGTAATACTTATGAAGTTGTGGTGCCTCAAGGATGTATGTATATACGCTTCAGAAGTGGAGTTTAAGACTCTCGAAAAAAAGTTTAAAAATTATGAAAAACAATTTAAGAACACAATGAAGAACCAACAAGATGTGTCTTAGGAAAACTGTCATAAATGAAAAATATATATGTGATTTTTTTGTGCAAGAAAATGTTTTTTCGAAAGTACCTAAAAAACCGATGTTAAAAAATTAATTGCTTAAAAAAAAATTTAAAAAATGTACAATAAAAAAAATTTGCTTATTCTTTTATACCAAACAATAATACCTACTTTTTTATCCTCTTCCAGTTCGTTATTGCCGTAGTCATGTTGGCTCTTGCCGCCGGTGTACACTCTTCTCTGCTGCCGCTGACCGCACAGATTGCACCAGCCGTGTCGTATGTGACTTCCGCCGTACACCCTAGTCCATTGCTCGCCACTGGCGGTTGGGGCGCACCAGCTGCCGTTACTGCATTGGGTGGCATTGGACTCGGTGGCTTGGGACTCGGTGGCCTGGGACTCGGCGGTCTGGGACTCGGTTTGCGCGCTGGCATTCCCGGCATCTCACTCAGCCAAGGACCTCTAGGTGCTGCTATCGCTGCTCCAATTGCCGCACCGATCGCTGCTCCACTTGCCTTGGGTCATGGCTCGGGTGTGTATGTGGCAAAGACACGCGGCGCTATTCACACAGCTCCTCTAGCTGGCCATGTCAACTCGGCGACTTCTCTCAATTTGGCACCAGCACCTGGCACTTGGTAAACACGGCATGCGCATACCAACAAGATCCTCACAAAGAATTATTACAAACTGACATTCATATACATACATACACACACGCACACATTATGCATATAGGCTGAAGTATAGAAGTGCGTTGCCAACTACATATAAGCACAAGAAAGATTTTGACAATATTGCTCCCAAATGAAGGAAGCTGCCACCGCACTGATCTTAAACAATATGTATAATTGAGATCGAGTTCACCTTTTCGCCGTTATGTATACCGCGTTCCGTTATCCACAACCGCAATCCACACCCTGACACGCCTACCGACATTTATATGCAACGCACACACACACACTGTCTAACGCATATCTATGTTCTTTATTATTATATTAAACGATATATTATGTACCTTGTACACTCATGTATTCCATGTTATTTACTTATCATAATCACTATGTTACACTGTATTTGTGGTGTTGGCGCAAACTCGTAGTCGTAAATGTTTGCCGATACGCCATGCTAAGGAAGGAAAGGATTTGAAGCACAAATCCGCTACAACAACTGCGATAACAATAACAACAACAATGATACTGATATTTTTACCGACAACACTATAATATATGATGTTCATTCTAGTTTCGTACAACAACTTTGAGAACTTTTCACCGCTCTGTATTTCTAAATCTTCTACTTTCTTCTACTATCTTTCGCTATTCTCGTTACACGAGATATCTTTTACTATCACCTCTCTTTTACCCCTTTACTCGTAATCTTATACAAAACATACAAATATATTGCATAAAGAAGCAGAAAAAATCAATAAAAACAATTAAAGATTTAAAAATAAAATCGTGTTTCTCTTTTACTTTTAGACTTTAAATATTTGAGTTTTTGTTTTGAGTTTTTGAGTTGCTATTTCAGCATTTCGATGAAAAACTTTTCGGTTTCTATATCTGTAAACGAATATTTACTAACTATGTTTGGAGATCCATTGCAACAACTTTCAATATTTCAGGTAGTGTTGCAGAATCTACTAAAAATCTACAAAAATAAAAACAATCCATCTCATATCTAACACAGTGTGATACATTACAGTAATGGTAAAGCAAAAATTTACAAGCTCCAAGAGTTACGTAAAATTACTACTGGAATATAGACCTAAATATAAGATCAGTAATATACTACGTCGTTCGCAAAGTAATTTTATTTAATGACAACAGCTGATCTTATTGAATTTTTACGCAGCCAACATCACACTTAACCGCCTTACCGTTATACTACTATGAGCAAAAAATGGTAAGACTTATTTCATAATTTTAACATTTTTATTTTATTCTTAAAAATCTATATCGCTTGCCTCAAGTAATCCCCCTTGGCATCAATATACTTATGCCAACGTTTTACCCAATCCTCGAAATAGTTATTAAAGTCAGTTTCCGAAAACGGTTTCCACGGAGCAGTCGTTTGAGTTTGCTGAATAACCAGAGGTCACACGGAGCTGAATAAGGCTATACAGTGGTTGCGGAACGATATTGGTTGGGGAAAAACACATGAAGAATCAATGCAGTATGCGACAATGCGTTATCGTGGTGCAAAAGCCAAGAGTTGTCAGTCCATAATTCCGGCCTCTTTTTACGAATAGCTTCGCGCAAACGATGCATAACAGTCAAGTAGTATTCCGGCTTTAACGTGCTTTTTTCATATTCGAATTACCTTTGCAACATGTTCGACCAATTGATCGTCGGTTTCCGGAACGTAAGCATAGATCCAAGACTCAACGCCAGTAACAATACGTTTCATGACATCCTGGTAGTCGCAAAGCTTTGTTTCACAGACGTTGACCCGACGCGTAAATTTTGAAGCCAATCGTGTTTTCACTTTTCTTCGGCTTAATATAGTTTTCACTGATCCTTCCGATATTCCAATGATGCCAGTGAGATCTCTGACTGTTAATAATATTGTCAAGCACCATTCCTTTTATTTTAGTGATGTGTTGATCATTAATTGATGTTAATGGCCGTCTTGGAAGTGGTTTGTCGTCAACGTGTTCGCGACACTCTTTGAATAATTTGTGCCAATCAAAAGCACTTGCTCGCGACAAACAACTATCACTGTGGTTTCTTTACAAGAATTAAACCCCAAAATCTCTATCTCTAAAAAGGATGAACCAGATCAAACTGCTTCAAAGATATTCATCAAAAGAAGTTATGTTGTCTGTTTGGTGGGATTTCAAAGGATTTGTTTATTTTGAGCTTTTGTCGGACAATACCACAATTAATGCTGAAGACCTCTTACAACCACCATTTTCTGCATACGTGGCACCTTCTGACAAATATTTTTTCCGGTGTCCGCGAGAATCGACAATTTTATGACAGTGAAATCTCCTGCCTGAAAGATGGCAAAATGTATTGGATTAAAAAGGAAAATATACATATATTTTCATAAAACGTTTTAGACAAATAAAATAATCGTATTTAAATTGTACTCGTTAGATCGTCTCGACCGTCAGGATTGGGAAGGACCACTCAGGGACGTCAAATAAATGGTCATCCCAACGCGATTTGGCTCCCACGTCACTGGAGTCGTAGATAATATCGTCTATCTTGGAACCAGTATTAACACCAACAACAATGTCAGCCTCGAAATCCAACGCTGAATAAATCTCGCTAACAGGTGTTACTTCGGACTGAGTAGACAATTGAGAAGGAAAGTCCTCTGTCAACGAACAAAGACCAAACGCTATGAGTCACTCATTATTCCCGCCCTATGGTGCAGAGGCATGGATATTATTTTGGTTCTAACTAATACAACAAAAAAAAAACACAAACTTGTATTCCTTTTACTAGACATATTGCATATATTAATGCAAACGAAGCCATTGGTTTTGATACGATAAACAGTGCCGTGTCGCAGGGGAGAGAAAACAGATTGCCATTCTTGCAACGTTACCATCGACCGCAAGACTTGTGGGATGGGATAGATACCGATATATTTGTCTACGCCATTAAGGAAAAAGAAATTGTTTGATTGATTTAATCTTTAACTATTTAAGCTATTTATTTTTAATTTTCCATTTAATTTACATATTGATTTATTGGATCTCAGTTCTTGCTGGACTATGTTGATAGAAGTATCCTTCTAAAGTAGGCATATTTCGCCAGTAAATATGAAAAGATTAGAAGATAATGTGTTGTTGAATGTTATTCGTTGAAATCTATTAAAATAGCTCTGGTTCCCCATGGCCTATACCTCGAGATTTCGAGGTCTAGTTATCCAATAGATCGCTTTTGTAAGCTATATCTCGGCATAACTGTGTTAGTACAATGATTTTGTGGGGTTATGCACTGCAAGCATAAGAAGAACCACTTATTACACATTGCACAACAAAAATTTTAAAATAATTAGAAAGAACATAAAATAATTACTCCAATTTTATATCCAAAAAAGTTAAGACTACTGTCTGATTTTCAGTTTTGTTCGCGAAACAAAAATCATGCACAAGCAACTAAAATAATTCAGGAAATAAATCTCGTTAAATGCAACGGAACGCCAAATTCGATTAACCAAAGCAATGTAAGACACTTCAGCCGCAACTAAACGTTAATACATATTAACATATTTATAAGTACGTGGGCGTAATTGGTCGGTGTGCAGCGAAGAGAGTTGGTCGCCTTCGAGAGATAAAGCTCTAATTGTGTGCAAAAATAAAAGAAAAAGTTGCAAAATTAACTAAAATTCGCAATTTACACCAAAAACTGCTTACAAAACAGCGAAAAAATAATTAAATATCAAATACAAAAATGTAAATATCTAAATAGCACAGCAAGTTGCAGATAAACGCACAACCTTTTAAATACGTAATAATTTTGTCATCGAATGGACATGAAATCACTTCTGGTTTGACTCGTACACAGAAGCAATAAACAAACAACGAAAGAAAGAAAAAAAATAAAAATAAATTCATAAAAGCCAAAAAGATTACAACAAAGTGCAAATACATATAACTAGATTGACAACATTTGCGCAAATATTTGACTTTTTGCGCATTTCGATTGCAAAATATTGAAACCAACACCTTCAATCACGAGACGACGGGCAGCGGGCACAAGCCGACTGCGATAAAAATCCTACGGCAGGCCATGTGTGTTGCCCATTTTTGAACACCCTGCAGTCAATTCAATTAGTTGTAAGCTTTCTAACAACTAGTAGCAGCAGCAGGCCCAACTAGTCAGTCAACTGTCTTTCTTTTATGCAAAGCACTCTCACAATTTTTCCACAGAGTTTCTAATCAAAAGTGATACAAAAATATATATTAAGTTGCTAGTAGTCGTTGTTTATTTGCTAAGTGTTAGAGAATGCCGTATCGAACAAAATTATTCAGACCAAACAATTTTCTAAACTGTATAAAGTAAGATAGTATTGAGGAAAGCGGTTATACAGTTTATATAGAATGTATGCTTGTCACACTAATGCCTTTAATTATCTCTATCTCACCATAATTTCCGGTTGGTTTTGGACAACCTTCACAAAATTCTTCTACGACTTCGATTAAATTTACCATACCATCATAAACATTGGTTCTTGATCGACTTCATTGCCAAAAATTAAGTTATGCTCATCGTTGCACTGATTTTGAGTTAATCCAAAAATCGAATATTGAAAAAAAAATCGCTCGAAAATATTTGTGATTTGTGGCCGAGTTGAATATTTTAAGTTACGGTAAACAACACAAATAGCGTTCGTAAGTCAAAACGTTCTGAGTATCTACAATATAATATAAAAAAGTTGCCAGCTTCCAAAACCCCAAAAAATTGGGTAGTCGAAAAACTATTTTCGTATTTTGTCAATAGATGTCGTTGCAGTCGTATATCTCCAGTGCTAACAATCACATTGTGTCATACCATATAGTCTTGGAAAGTCTTCATTTCACAAAAAAAAATTAAATTCGGTGAATTTGAAAAACAGTTACAGCTGTTCAAAAATTAGTGAAAATAATGAAAAATTCGCTATATTTTGAAATTTTTGTATAAAAAAGGGAAGAAGCCCATGCAAACCACCAATAAAATTTACGAAGTTTACTGAGACGATGCTGTATCAGATCGTGTAGCACAACAATGGTTCGTTCGCTACCGTTCTGAAAATTTCGAAACTTCAATTTACACTGATGAAAGTTTTATACTGGTGGAATAATGTTTCAAGCGGAAAATTGATAAAAAGTGGTCGATAAATATGGGACATATTTGTTTATTTATTTATTACTATAAATATAAAAAAAAATAAGTTAAAGTTTGATTAGAAATACGAAAATACTTTTTCGACTACCCAATAAAAGCCACCACCACTGTGTCCCTTTAATGAGGTATGCCATATTCTTTTAAATCGAGCTCAGTTTTCTAACTTTGTTGTTACTTTTGCATTTAAATTAAAATTTTGTTAAAAGAGAGAAGAATGGTGGATCGGTAAGGGTTATTCTCAAAAAAAAAAAAAAAAAACCAAATTTGCAAAAAAGAAAAATTTCAAAACAAACATTTTAATCTGACAATTTATTAACTAGTTAGGTTTTGGTTCGGAAGTGTGCTGTAGATTAGTATTTGTACGGACTAGTTTGACGCTTCATTGAGAATACTTTGTTACCTTTCCCATAGTTCCTTACTGGGTTTTCGCACGCGTTTTGCTTGTTGCGACTGCGTCGTTGCTGCGCGCAAGTAGGTGGTGCAACACCAGCGTGGCACAGAGTGGATTGCAATGACACAGAACCAAGGCAACACGACGTGCTGAATAATTGAACCGCTTGTAAATATAAGCCACACATATGTATGTATATACAAATATGTGTTTCGATAATGTATCTATTTGGTGGCATGCAACCAGAAGTGCGCGCAAACCACAATGCAATCGCTTAAATAACAATTGGCAAACTTATGTAAATTCATATGAGTGTGTGTACGTGTGTGTGCGTGTTAAGTTAGTTCTGCATGTTAACACATATTTATCGTTCAATGATAATTAGCACTTTAAATGCCGCAACATTTTAGTCATAGATACCTCTGTTATTTATACGCTATGTCGCAACTACACGTATGTATGTATGTGTAAGCGAACTGTACTTTACACTAAGTAATTGTTAATCAACCAAAAAAAATTAAAAATTCCCACATACACACATTAGTACCGAGCTGCAACTAGTATATTTCAATCATTTATTACTTTATTACTTTGGCGATAAGGCAATGAAATCGAATTGTTCGCAGCAACTGCATTAAATGTAGCGTGAATCGATTTGGAGCATTCAATTACTGGCGATGGAATTATTTATGCAGTTCTGCAATACCAAGTAATTAATAATCAACAACTGTTAATTTTCGTTTCACATCACTCTTACGTAAATATTTATGTAGATACATATGTATGTAGAACAATAGGAGTGGTGCTGTGTATCCTCCTGCCGCACGCGTACTTTCGCACCCCTTCTAATCGTGGCAGGTGGTGTTACAAATCACCCCGCGAAGGTTATAATTTATCAATCATCGTAAAGCATTCATTTAATTACCACTTTAAAAATAATTGTATTGAAGATTTAATAATAGAATAATAGCAACACAAGGTCCTCAGTGGTATCCATAACGAGTGTCGCAATCAAGGTTAGACTACTTGCTACACTTATTTAATGACTGTGTGTAACGTGTGATTTAAAGCTGAATCGCAATAAATTTAAACGAATTATGCCATTTGTAGAGCATATTTTTATTTGCATTTACAAGAACGGGCCACAAGAATGCTGACGGTTGTAAAATAATGTGGGAAAACTAAAATGCAAATTGCCAGAGATAGAGCAGCTGGAGTGCCCTGTTTGCAGAGCGCGGGTGATGTATATGTATCTTGCGTAGTAATTATCACATGGCGTTTTGTTAATTACAGGTGTTCTACGTTTTAAGTTTTGCCCTTCGCCGCCCAGTTTTGTGTTGAAATGTATGTTTTATGATCAAATGATTCTATAAGGATTATATAAAACTTGGGGATCCGGTCACGCGTTGCTGTGGTATACATTTTATACTATTATTCCTAAACTATTCAATACAGTGAAAATTTTATTTACGAATAAAGGTGAAAACGTTTTGTCGATATAAGAATCCAAGGAAATGTACTTGAGGTTTAATTTTGAATACTTATGTTCATACAAATAAATTTCATTGGAAAAATAACGAATTGAAGGCTGCTTTCTCAATGTCTGGTTACCAGCCTTTCTGTCCAGTTAATAGAGATGCCTGCTTAATAGGGCGCCCATTTCCTAGATATTACACGTTCGTTAATTATTTGTTGCGTTGTGCCTATCGATGGGCAATACCTCGAATAATTTATTTGTTATCATTTCCTTATAATAAAATTGCATTTTCATTTAAAAAAACAGCGAGACCTTCGTTGCGCACCTAATATATAACTTAAATTGTTCAAAAATTTTCTAAAGTGAGAAATTGGAACTGTTCCATGAATTCTACAAGGGTTGCCTTTCATTTGGTGGGATCTGGCAATACTCATGTTGCAATTTGGCAACTCACAACTTTATCGCAAAGTTTCACATTTTTGATGTTATAGATACCCAGAACGTTTCGACATTCGAGGGCTATTTGTGTTGTTTATAGTAACTTAAAATATTCATATCCGACAAGATTATAAATAAAATGAGAAAATTTTCGCGTGAATATTTTTTAAAACTTTCGACGTGGTTAACTCAGCAACACTGCATCGGTGAATTTAATTAAATATTTGGCGATGAAGCTCCATCAAGAAGGAATGTTCATCGATGAAATGGTGAATTTAATCGAGGTCGTAGATCACTGCTAGATGAATTTCGTGAAAGTTGTCCAAAATTAATTTTTGTTTCGAAAACTATTGATGCTGATCTAACTGATATTATCGTTAGATTGAGACAACTATTATATATAGGCATTAGTTCAGTCAAAAGCATTTGTCTGTAAAAAGAAAATTGTTCACATTAGATCCGATACAATTTGTCAATCGCTCAAAAAAAGTCTCGTGACAACTTCGTCAAGGGAAATGTTAAAAACATATACGATAGCGTTGCTTCAAAACACGTCTATGAAATCGACAGGCGACGAATCGTAGATTTACGCGTAAAAGCCCGTAAGTGAACAGCAGTCAGCTGTATGCGCTTTCAAGGTGATTCCAACAAATGTTGTTCGCGAACAAAACATTTTCAAGCAGATGATTCCCGGTTTTTTTGGAAAAACTAGACATGGCGCAACCATGCCACTAGCACAATGCCGAACAGTAAATTCTAAGTGCATAATGATTTGTTTGCCAATTGTCTTTCATGAATTCTACAAACCCAACCGCATAAGACGGACCTGATTCAGCACGATAATGTGACCTCTCACACTTCGACTGAAACAACTGCATTTTTGACTTGGTATCAAATAACTTTGTTTTTATTCCCATTCGTAAAAAGTTAAATAAGAGCTCACCGTTTCTCGCCACCTGAAGAATGAAGAGATTCGTTCAGAAAGCATGTTTTGAAAATGCCTCAATCTGAGCGGGAAAAGTGCTTCGACAATTTGTTCAAACGCATGCAAAAGTATATGCACTTTATAGCAAGAAAGACCTCCACTCCGTTGGAAAGACCAGGCTGAGTAGGACTTGGTTTTGTTTGGAATCTCCAATTGGCGCCACCTTGCGAATAGAAGAAACCACTGGCGCGTTGTTGTTAACTAAGCGGTGTCTACGCCAATAAAGAAGAAGAAAAATATTTTCTTTTGTTTTCTGATGCCGAATTATAGAAGGCAAGCCTAGTAATACCTTCATTCAAACGTTTTCTAAAACTAGAAGACAATGCCATTGAAAAACGGGTCCCAACCATTTACTTGTGTAAGTCTGATAATAACTACCTCTGACACCCTGAGCTGCTTTTGTAAAAAAGGTCCTTCTCTACCGATTATTGGAATTCTAAGGTATTGTAATTGTAATTGAGTGAAACCAACGAAACCTTTTCAGACTTAAATCCATCCAAAGACTGTTACTTCAGTTACATTCCTTGTTTACACAACAGACATTTTCAAGACATGCAAATTTTAGTTTTAATAATTTAATTTTTTAATAACATATAAATGCAAATTACCCATACACAGGCATATGTGATTGTAATTTGTTTGTGATTTTAATTACTTTAATAAAAACTCAATCAATAAAGTTTGATATAAGAAATTTTTAAATTCCTTTTCAGTTAGTTGCGGTAACATTTATTGATTTCCAATTTTATTTCCTATGCAAACCAGCTTGAAGCAAATTTAAAACAGAAATTTATTAATAGTTCAACAACATAAATATTGCTTAATGTGGACAATTGAATTTGCAAGTAATTTTAATTACTCCATTAGTTCAAATGCGTAACCTTGTAGGATTAAGTTTATGCAGTTGGACAAGTGTGAAACGCTAAAGAATTGTCCAAGCGCACTTACGGAGCCGGAATATTTCATGGCAAGACAAGAATAATTGTAATTAGAACAAAAATTATTGTGTAAATCAAAAATAAGTAGTCAGTTGTTGTTATTGGTATTTGTTAATTAAAAGCGAAGGGCATACCAATGGTTCGTTGAGCACAGAAATGGGATTATGCAATTGATTGGGAATTCCAATTTTTTGCTTCGCTGAAATAGAAGTTAACTAGTTTTTGTACTCCTTCGCCAGGCTAACTTAAACGGAATAACTTTTATTATAATAATTATTAATCTCTAAATATTAGAGAACTCTCAGAAAGAATGTACAATTTTATGTTAAGAAATATTTATAAAATATCTTGTGATATAAAAATTTGTATTGTCACATTTTAGCCTTGAAATTATAAGAAATTTTTTAATAAAAATGATGGAATTTTCAAATCTAAAATAATTTTCGGAGATACGCACGTAATTTGTTGACCCGGTATCCAAACTGGCTCGACCGGAACAGACAGCGAAAACCTTTACGCAAAACTTAAGCGCTTTCGTTTTTATCGAAACTGTCTTCTTCACGATATCCACGATTTCTGAGGTTGCACTGAATCGACATACCTGACGTCTTTATAGAATATTCTCAATAGACTTGTTTATGTCTGGAACTATGGTATCCATATACCCTATACATTTATTTTTGTTAATAGCCTTTTTTGACAGAACACGCTTGAGTCGTGTCAAGCTGTCATGTTATTCTTGTTCAGTATCATGTCTTATACAAAAAATAAATGCCAAAGAACACTCTTTCGAATTATAATAACCATTCCCCATTAAATTTGAAGTTTCTGAATTTTTCTTTAAAAATGTAGTGAACCTCGAAATGAATCACCCTTTATTTAGAAAATGTGAAATATCGTATGTTGCTAATATTTTGCACTTAGTTGTAGTGACTTGCATGTAGCACTATGTCAACTATTTCTATCACAAATAATTACGTCAAGTTAATTGAATGAAGTGATCGATTAGAAGAACACAGTATAACCGGAGTAACGGAAAAAATTAAAAAATATTTTTATTTACACACTTGTCTATGTATGCATGTATGTACATTCGTGTACATAAGAAACACTTGCATTCATTGCGAGGTAATTAATACGTTCGGATAGTTACCGGAACTGCAATTGCGAATGGGTTGGGCGTGGCGTCGTGGCTAGCCGTGCAAGAAACACTTTGACAACATTCAGCGTCGCAAAGTTGTCGGGCAAACGCAGTAAAAGTTAAATCAAGTGCGCAGTCAAGTGGAAATTGTATATAAATATACATACTCGCTAGCTGCCCTGTAGGAATAATTACTATTATCGAAAATTGGTGAAGTTTTATTGCAAACATTTTTATACCCTGAACAGGTGATTTTAAGTTTGGCAAGAAGTTTATAACACTCTAAGTAATCTTTGGTGATGCTATAAAATATATATATATGTATTTATACGTAAATGATAAACTGAGTCGACTTAGCAAAATGCCCTTATCTACTAGCTATTAGCCTGTTTAAATGGAAACTATTCTCTCAGTTTGTAAGACAACACGTCTGAAATCTTACACACATCTCTTCCGCACAAAAAAATTAGTCATTTGTCAAAACCGTCGATATCGAACAACTATATCATATAGCTGTCATACGAACTGAACGACCAAAATCAAGTCCTTATATGGAAAACTTTGTTATTTGACAAAATATCTCCAAGAATTTCAGTGTGGATTATTATCCGAGACAATGCTATAAAATCTGAGGAAATATTCTAGATCGAACGACTATATCATACACCTGTCATACACACTGAACGATCAAAATAAAGTAATAAATAAATAATTTAATATGGATAATTATCTAAGACAACGCAAAAATATACTGAGAAACTAGATCGAACGACTATATTAAACAGCTGTCATACAAACTGAACCATCAAAATCAAGTCCTTGTATGAACATTTTTTTATTTGACCAGATATCTTCACGAAATTTAGTACAGATAATTATCTGAGACAACTCTAAAATATACTGAGAAACTTTACAGATCGGACTACTATATCATATAGCTGTCATACAAACTGAATGATTACAATTAAGTCCTTGTATGGAGACTTCGCTATATAATTCGTAGGTATAACTCATAAATTCTCACGAAAAGTTACTATTATTTTAGTTGGAATGAATAGTATAAGACACATTTTACATAAACGGAAAAGTAAATTTATTCCAATAACTCTCGCTTTTTCCTACTGGGCCGTAACTTATCCGCATTGAGTAAGACCAGTTGCTATTTGCATTATGCGATGGCGGAAGGCTGTTTACGAGTATTTACCTTATTTATTAAATACTACTTTTCATTATTAATTTACCGATAGAATGCTATGTTATAGAGGTCGCCGCTGCTCTAGAGCAAAAAAACGACGTGTTACAGCTTGTGCATATGCAAAAGAGAGGCGTTAACAAAAGCAGCGACGTTAGTAACAAAAAAAAATATATAAGAAGCTTTTGATTGAATGCTTGTTGCTTTTATGTGTAAACTGACGGTAATATGTACAAATGTGTGTGCTCCAATTAGAGTTAAGCTTGTAGGCGTGATATTGGCGGGTGTGCTGTTGCGCATGCGCACCTCATATAAGCTAATTTTTAATTATATGTGTGCGTCCATTATCTTCCTTACAGATATATATATTTCTTGTGCTGCTTTATATTTTTATTGGCTATTTTTATATCGATATGCACCCAGTTACAGTTGTTTTGCATTTTTCTAGAAGCCGGCAGTTTCAGTTACATATTTATATAAGCGCATATGCACTTACGTTTGTATATAGACACTATTGACTTTCCATTATGTGCATTTATCTATAAAAAATAATAAAAAATCTTTCAAGTTCTTGTTTTTCATGTTATTTTTTACGCTTTTTGTGAGTAATTGCTTGAACAAGAAGTTTTTTCTTCCTATATTCAGATAGGTGTCGATATTCTGACCACTCTCGCTTTCATTGTGACACTAAATAATCTGATTTGGCTTCGAATGAACACGTTGATTAGTTTTCTGTATAAAACCACCGCGTTTACGGTATTGAAATCAGAACGGAAAATTAGTCCAAACGGTCAAGTACAATTCGCTTAGCAGCACTTAATCCCTTAAACAAAATCAAAAATATCAAAATGAAAGTAAGTGGCATAAGGATTAAAAATTACTTGCAATCTGTGATAGAAATACGGTATTAAGTTGAAATATTAAAAGGATTTGCACAATTTATTAAAAAAAAAAATTATTAAAAAAAAAGTTTCAGTAAAAATATTTAAAATTGAAAGAATAATAAATAAATAAATTTTGTTGCACAGTGCATTGCGCTTCTGTGGAGAAAAAAAATTAAATAAAAAAAAATCATTTTACATCAAAAATTAAAAAATTAAAAACAAGAAATTTTGTTGAAAAATATACTATTAGATTAAAAACTGAAAAAAATGTTCTAAATTCTAAGTTTTATTTATTTTATTTTTTAAAAACCACAGAGTTTTTTAAATACTTTATTATTACAAAAATTAGATATTGAATTAATTGGTTCATTATATCATATCTTTAAAATATTTCGTATTTTAAAAAAATTTCCATATTTATTTTTATCTTTCTTTTCTCCCACCCAACCAGTTCGTCATCGCCGCCGTCTGCACTTTGGCTCTCGCCATGGGTGTTCAATCCTCAATCATTCCCGGTCTGCTGCCCGGTCTTACACAAATCGCCGGACACGGTCTCTCCTACACCGCCGTCTCTGGACCATTGGCCGTTCCCGTTTCCGTCGCTCACGCTCCAGCTGCTGTAATCGCTGCCGCCTCACCACCAATTGCCATTGCTTCTCATGTAGCCGCACCCGCTGCTGTCGCTGTGCATGCACCTTCTGTCGCTGTGCATGCACCCGCTGTGGCGGCGGTTGCTCATGGCGGTGTCGTAGCCGGTGGTGCTTACGTTGCCAAGACCCGTGGTGCTGTGCATTCGGCTCCATTGCCCGGACACATCGCCTCAGTGGCCAATGTGAATGTTGCTCCCGCACCAGGCACCTGGTAAATTCAGCCAATTTAGCTGCACTTCCGTCTAAATCTATTCTCCCCCAATGGTGACATGGCTAACTCCTTAAGGACCTGCATGAAAATTATAAATGTGTGGCTGAGGCGCACATTAGTCGATAAAGTTAAGTAGGCGCAAATTTGTACACACGCAGTATGCAACGAACGAGCAACAACAATATACTAGTTGAATTCCACAACATTCATCACAACAACAACAAACGCAACAATGCAACGAACAATACGTTATGTGGTTTTCATACGTCTTCTTCTAATCTTCATCCACATTGCACTTTCACTCACTGCATTCCCCTTTCCTATTGTAAATTCCTCTTTTCATCGAAGCTTACTTCTGCAGATGCTTGTAAAAAGTATGGTTGTAAATGAATAAAATGATTACGACTAAAAAACAAAATTAAGAGATTTTTAAATTTTTAAATATTGCAAGATCTTAAGCGAAAACAACTGTGATTAAGTTATCAATTCACTTATTCCATTAGTTGTATCAAAGATGGTATCAAGACTGATCTCCGATACAGAAGGCCATTTCAGACAATCTTTTGTGATCCCAAAACTGCTGCAGCGGGACTAAAGGTCTCATATCCCGGTCTCTTAAGTCCATCGCAAATCAGGCAATTCGTCAAGATGACTGAAGGTATAATATAAAATTTGTTTAATCTTAGTATGGCGAAAATTGGCTATCCCAAGATGAATATAACCCACCTTTTACTAAATAATTTCAAAAATTGACATCCGGAAAAGTTTTTAGCCTCACGGCATTCGCATTACGAAATCTTAAAAAGGGAAGGAAGAATGAATCTTATTGAGGGCAAAGAGCTCTCGTACTGAACATGTAAGTAAACAGTAGACAGGCGCCCGAAAAGCTCACACGACGCTAAACTGGAAGAAACGAGTCAAGCTTCGTTACCTGAACAAGTAATTCTATAATTTTTTCGATCCTATTTTTTGATTAACCAAAGAATAAAGTTCAGTGGTTTTGTTGTTCAAGACAAAAATTTATCCAATTTGGAAGCGTTTTTAATAGAAATGGGACGTGTCGGAGCTCCGCTCTCTTCGAGAGTTCTACTACTAGGTAACTGTACTTTACGGTATCTTGGGCAGCGTGGTGCTACCACTAGTTCTTGCGCTGTCAAAAGATCTTTTTGGCTCAAAGGGTTCGCAAGGGACAAACTAAGCACTTCGCCTTCGGTAAAGCCAACTTTAACTTAGTTCTAGTTCCAACTGGTTTTTCCACTATCGGTATTCACGCGGTAAGGTTAAGACACTTACTGGATGCCAGCTGGGGACGCTATTAGGAAGAAGACTAGGTTGAAATGTCTCAAAAGTTTCCTTTTTGATTGTACCACTTTTGCGAGATCAAGGCTTAGATAAATAATAGCTCACATTTTCAGACATCCCACTGAGCTGGTAAGAATAGATATTGAACATTTATAATATCTGATTAGTTTTATTTTATGCTTTCACCAAGTGCTGTTTTCAGTAGCACTAGTGGGATTCCCATCTTGAGCATCAACTATTTTGCCTTAATTCTACAATGAGACAATCAGTTAAGCACTATTTTTGCTTTGGTTAAATTTTTTCGCAGATTGGATTATTTAAAGAACAGGAAATGCTAGGTTTGCCACGATGTTTGTAACACCCAAAAGAAATCCTTAGATACCCTATAAAAAATATATCTAAATGATCCGCATCTGTCTGTTTGTCTGTATATACGCGAGGTAGTTCCTCAGTTTTTGATATATTGAACTGAAATTTTGCGCACTTCCTTTTTCACAGAAACTGTTGGTATGTCGGAATCGCTAATATCGCACCACTATAGCATACAGCTATCATACAAACTGAACTATCAGAATCAGGAATGTTTGGAAATCATTAGTATTTGAAGAGATATCATTACAGAATTAGGTATGAATTATTATTTAAGATAACGGTACAATCGCCGAATTAATTTCCTGGGTCGGACTATAGAAGTCATCAAGTTCTTGTATGGAAACTTCGTTATTTGTGAAGGGTATTCCAGTTTTGGTGTAACCGAATAGAATGATGCTTCTAGTTTTGACTAACTTTTTGATAAGTCTATATCATTACTTAAAGCATTCATTCAAAATAAAAAAATGTCAGAAATATGTGCGCTTGTTTTAGTTTTGAGAATACTACTCCTCTCACTTTTAGTACTAACCCCGATTATACATGTATAACAATTTAAACTGAAAACAGCTTTAATTTCACAATTAACTGTCATGACAAAGTCCGAATCTACGTAAGCTTGACATACTGAGTGTCACGCAAGTTCAAAATTAATTGGTTAATTAAAATCAAAGCGGAGACTTTTATTGTGAATACAACAACAGTTACTAAAGAAAATGAACGTACTTATGTATATATAATATTTATAGGGTGCTTTTTTTAAGCTTTTATTATAATGTTATTTAAATATTTGGAATTATTTAGCAGAAATCTTCTGATATATGAGGTTCCTAAATGATTATAAACAATAACATATAATGAATATTAATTTGTACTATCTTTTAAAAGAACATTCGTTGGCAATTATTTTTTGAAGATTATCTCTTTCAAATGTTGGTCGCGGCTACGTCTCAGATGGTACATCCGTTAAGCCAAATTTCGAATGACACGGGTGAGGTTTTGCTCCAAAGCTTTCTCAGCCAAATATAGTTATATGTATGAATGTATTTCAAAATCATGAATCATGAACCTCTGTGAGTAGCAATATTTTACTGAATTTCTTTTTAATAAGTAAATGAATATATATTTTTATCATTTGCTCAATTAGAAACACCCTCTTATCCTAAACACACAGCAAGTGCAGTTAAAAATAGAAAACGTAATTGCAAATAATGAAATGACCCTCAAATGTAAGTGGACCATTTAAACGAGTTTGAAAGATTTAATTACCATTTGTTTGAAATAATAAATACTTGCAGCGCGTAATACGAGCACACATTCCTTGCTAATCGACACTGTTTATATCACAGCTACATATAGTATGTACATTTGTCTGAACAAACTTCGTGGATAAAAATAGGGAAATTAAATTTTTAATGCAGAAAGGTTATAAATTGCAGAAGACTCCGAGCTTATCATACATTTTTTTTAAATGTGATATTAATTGTTTTCTGATATCACAAGTGTATAATATGTCCACATTTATAAATGACAAAAATCTATAATCAGCAGCATGATATCATTTTTAGTCTAAACAGTATATTTATCTGTTTTTATGTATTAAAAAGTATTTCAATGAAGAAAGTCTTTTAATATAAAATCTCTAAATTATTTGCTTTGTAAAATGATCGTTTGAAATACCGGTTTCAATTGATTTGATATAATTGCAGTTATGAATATTGATATCTATTTATTAGCTTAGTCAGCAAACACATCTTACTTATTTACTCATTGCGTTTTTGTTTGCGATAAAAAGGTATAAACAATAACACTCATGTGCTCACATATTCATATTACTTTTTATATGGCACCCGATAGGAATATGCTGTAGTGATCCGATCTTAACAATGTCTTCGAAAATTTCACAATATTTCTCTCCAAATTTCCTGAAGATATCTCGTCAAGTGAAAGACCTTTATATATTTTGATCTGTCAGTGTATATGGCAGATCTACAGGGTTTGTTCGAAAAGGAATAGGACTGAGTCGGTTTAAAAACATTTATTGAACCAATCGTTGCAATTCTTTAAAAAATAACAAACTAGGCTCCTTCTGCGTCGATGCAACGCTGCCAGCGCGATTTCCAAGCATTGAAGGCGTCACGGAAGGCATTCTCCGGAATAACCTTGAGAGCCAAGACGCATGCTGCTTGGATCCCCTCTGTTGTGTCAAAATGCTTACTTTTCATATGCCTTTTCAGGCAAGGAAACAAAAAAGTCCGGGGGGCTACATCTGGGGTGTAGGGAGGCTGTGGAAGCTTTGGGATGCCAAGAAAGTGAGAACTTTTAGGACCATCTTCGCACACACCTTGCGCATGTTCAAGTGCTCCGCCACAATGTCATGAACCACAGATTTTGATAAATTTAACATCTGGGCAATTGAACGAATACTTAGTCGGTGTTTGTCGAAGTCGCAGGTCTCCCAGCGATCTCTTCCCGGCCCTCCAAAAAGGCCTGGTGCCATCGAAACACACAACTTCTTGCTATAGGAACTGTCCCGCAGCTCCCCCGTGGATCCACCTTTCTTCCGACGTCTCTTTTTGGGTGCTACCATCTTCCTGGCAAAATATGTATTCCCTTTTCGTAGTAAAAAGTAACAGTTTGCATCAACTAACTTCAATACTGAAATAATTAAAACACATATGAAATTATAAATTGTTCAAGAAATATGAATTATTTCACATTCTTATACCATTTACTTCACTTTTCCACACTCAACCACAAATATCACTTATTGGCAAGTGACTAGCTGCAAAAATTTCCTACCGACCACACTACGTATGCGAACGAAGATGTTTTCCGTACATTGGCTTTTGGACTCGCGCCTTTTCGCAATACTCGCCGCAACTGCACATACGTAACTATACAAACAAAGCACTAATGTGCTGTGAGCATAAAAAATACACGCGAGCTTAGCAAAAATCTCTCGCAAACTCTCACGGCATTGGAATTCGCTGGCGGCGCTGAGTGATGCGAATAATATACAAAAACAAATGCGAAAGCCGGTGCTCCAAACGAATGCTATTGTGGCTCCTCGGCGGAGCGACTACTAGTAGGCCTCGGCTCTCCAATATCAGCAGCCAACCAACCAACAATGCCAACTACTGATAATAAAAGGTAATGCCAACAACAAAAATACAAATACAACAGCAACTACATATACTAACAAATATGTACACAAAGATTTGGTGGAAAAAGTGCAATGAAAATGAAAATGAAACGCTTCGTCGCAGCTTTTTTGGTTTGTGCGCTGTCGCGCATCATGTGGATTTGTTGTCTCAGTGCTGTGCGCTTTGTGTCGGCAACGACTTCGGGTGGACGTGCGCGTCATTGGTGTCGTAGCGTTGCATTGATTAAAATCGATTTGGGAGCAGCAGAATAAAGAAAATCGCCAGTTGTTAGTTGACAGAGTCGGAGATTGCTATTTGGGTGTCTAGTCCAAGCACGGTAGGTTCGGTTCGGTACGGCAGATGAGCGTTGTGTATTGAACGGCGGTGTTGTTGCTTTCTCGCCTGTTTTCGATAGAAGTGTGAGTGTAAGTGTAAGTGATTTTTCTGCAACTTTTCCGCGTTCGATTTGGCTTATTTGGTGGCACGTAAGTGAATTGTTAGCTGTGCTTTGTTGTTGTAGGTTTTATGCAATGTGATTTGCAATTTGCCACATTGTTGTTGCAATTACGTGATGGTGCTGGTGGAAAGTTGTTGCTGGTATGCCACTAACTGCACAGCCAATGGATAAACAAAAAAGGAAGCAACAATATCAACAACAACAACAATAACAACAACTGCATAAGTAACCAGCGAAATGTTGAAAGCATTGCACAATACAAACTTCTAGCCGAGCCGTCGCAGCGAGTGCGATTCGCAGTCCGCAGGCCGCAATCAGCAAGCAGTAGTTGTGAAACGGTGAGCGAGCGTGTAGCGTAAATTCGCCAAGAGCGTTGCGTGAAGTGCGAAAAAATATACAATTCTTACTTAAAAGTGTTAAATTTTGTGTTATTATGAAAACAAAAGAGACGCTGTGTTAAACGGAAGTGAAAAAGGTGCAAAATATATACAATAACCGTTACAAAGTGCATAATTGTGGGTTTTCCGTTGAGGAAGTGAAATGCAAGTATGTAAGCAACATTGGTCGCAAGTCGCTGCAACAACAGCATAACAAGGAAACAATGCAACAAATATGCATACTCATGCTTATACCATTCGTATGTATGTGTGTGTGTGTAAGTAAGTGGCGCCGGCTTGGGCTGACTGTGTGTCTGCTTGATACTGTCTGTTTTGCTGCAAAGCTTTGTGCATGTGCACGCAATTGGTGTGCATAGATACATACATATGTACATAAATAAGTTTTATTTTTAAATATATGTGCATCTATGTGTTACATAGATACATATGCGCCTATTAATATACATATGCATAAAAGCATCGCTGTCTATATTCAAGCAAAGTTATATATTAACGTGTGTGATTGCAACAGCACTACACCCACACTGGCACTACCCAGCAAACCAAATTACAGCGGAGAGAGTATCAAAGTAAGTGGGCAAAATTAAAGAGATTTAAAAAAAAAATTACGGTTGTGACCCAGTGGCCATGTTAGGTCTCAGAGTGTATTTGCGACTCGATTTCTTACAAAATTCCTTAGAGATTTAGAATTGGCCTAGAATTCATATATTTATATACATACATATGTATATATGTATATATGTGTGTGTATATACATATATTCCATACCATCAGAAAGTAGAGAGTTCAACGAAGATAAACCTTACCAACAGCACTATTCTTTTCTGAGCATTTTATATTAAAAACTAAGATTTTTTTTGGATATTAAGTCAAAAAATTAAAAAAAAAACTGTAAAAACTGTAAAAACACTTTACTTCGCTTGAGTCCAAGCTATAATACCCTTCACAAATTCAAAGGGTTTACTTACAAAAACTTAGATCATGTTGTTGCTGTTGATCGTGATCCTTCTATCATGTATGTATGTATGCTTTATAGGTTCTTTGATGTTTCTTTCTGTGTGTTTCAAAAATCGTGGCAAACTTAACATACCCTTTACGAAATAAAAAAATTTAATTTTTCACATAAAATTTGAGGTTATGTCACAAAGTGTTAACACAAATGCTCTAGATATTTTTATTACTTACAACTTTGGCATGTAACTTCTTTCGATAGGACTTGTGGTTTTTCTAGAAATTCAGATTAAACGTTTTCGCCCTCGAAAACTCAACTTATCCGCCTCCTTTCACTTACCGATCTTAGACCGAGGTAATTGAATCTTCTTTACATTTTTGCCACATTCTCTTCCTTTTTGAACCATTAATTTAAGTCAGGTTAGGTTAATCTGATAGGCCAATAAGCAACGCATAGACTAGTTTTAGTAATTTGCGATACCCGATGAAGTTCAGTTGCTAGATCCAAGAGCAGTAGTAATCTATGAGGATGTCTGCGCTTGATGCGAATTTAAACAACCTCTGCGGCTTCACTATCCATACCTCCTCCGGGGTATCATATCGTGGAGATCTCAGATGCTACAGCGTAGTCTTGCCAATGCGGGACAAGTGCATAAGAGATGATCCATTGTTATTTTTTGGTTTAACACTCAAATTGCCCCCGACAATTTTAGTCGTTGTCAAAATCTTAAAAAAATATGTTTACTGGTCTACACTTTTGTATCCATTTTAGTTGCGACCTCTTATCATTACCTCTAGTTGTTGCTACTTGTTGTTGTTGTTGGTGCTCTTGTTGCTCTTAAACGAGTGTCTGCGCATATTTGCCGCTGCGCATAAATAGGGGAATCATATATGTGTGTGTGTGTGTGTACTTGTAGAAAGCAGTATAGCCAAGTATTTACCAAACTCAGCCGGAGAAAGTAAACAAGAATGTTATGAAAAGATAATTCTTCAAGCGCTAATAAAAATAGAGCAACCAACAAAATATGACAGATATATGGCATGAAATGAGAACACGTCCAAAGTCGCGGTAAATAGTGATTTAAACTTAAAATACTATGAAAAAATTATAAATAAGTTTTTGTATAAAAAGTGATAACGTTTTCATAAATAGTGATTAAATTTTTTAATAGTGATAAAATTAAATTTGTAAATTAACAAAGGAGTGAGAATTAAAAAAAATATAATTTACAGAAAAAAGCGAAAAATAAGAAAGGGTTTAATTAAGAAAATAACAAAAAATTTAAAAAAGTGAAAATTTGAAAAATTAAATTTTAAATTAAAAATGAGGTGAGAATAAAAAAAAAATAATATGAAAAAAATTGCAAAAAATTAAAAAAAACGAACATTTGAAAGCTTAAAATGAAGTGAGAATTAAAAAAACTTGAAAAATTGTGTGCAATGAATTGAAATTGAAGTGAAATACAAAAACAAAGCAAATGAAAAAAATAGTTGTTAAAAAGTAATATATAAAAAAAATTAAAAAAAGGATAATATAAAAAAAATAAAAATTTAAGCTGCTATTACTATAAATATTATCAATATAAAATTTAGCATTTGCTAAATTATATATTATACGTACATACATACATATGTACATAGATACTGTTTTATTTTACCTGCAAATCCCAAATATCAGAGTGTACGAGTACACAATAATTCCTTATAAATCATTATAATCAAATAAATCTATAGCTATTCTAAGTTTATTTGCATTTTAGTTGCCTGGCAAATATTATCGCGGCAATTATTACACTCGCACACACACACACACGCACACAGCAGTAAATAATCAATTTAATATGCCTGGCAGACTGGCAATAAATCGCTTCTACCGCCAACAAAACCAACAACAAATGAGGTATGCAAAGTGCTTAAACTTACAGGCTTTCTTCGCGTTGATTTGACTTGCTCACGAATAGCATTAATAATGTCTAATTGCTGCAACCATCCACCGAATGACTCAGATCCATTTATAAAACCGCAACTTTGTACTACAAATATATGCGCGTACAAAAGTAAATAGCGTGTGATCAAATTAGTAAATGACTTTTGCACTTCATCGTTGATTTAATGAGCACAAAGGAAAAAATAAACAATCGAATGGAAAGGAAAGCGCATTAAAAGTACACAAAGGCAATCGCTCGTTGTGTTAATTTGTTTAAAATAAACAAGCGTTAAACCAATTCATTTAAGATAGGCACTAGGCTGCTGCTCGCATTGGCATCAAAACAAAAATCAGCTGTTCATCTACATGTGCGTGTATGTATTTGTGTCGCTATGACGCTCTGCTGTCGGAAAGCTTGTTATTAGCGCGCAAATGAGCAAATCAGCAACGCTCAGTGTTAACTACTCTTTAATTCACATGTTCTCTCTGAGATTTTTAGCGCATCGCATATTATTTGAATATATGCATATATATTTTTTTCTTTCATTTTGAGTATTTATTTTACTGAAATAATGCTGCTTGGCATCTTAGCGTTTTCCTTTCTTTTTGCTTAACGTTAATTCGGAAATCGAGTGGGAAAGAGAGCGAATGAATGAGAGTTTTTAGCAAAACACCTAACAATTTTTTGTGCGAACTTGCTACTAGAGTTTATCGCGTCACTATAGTTGTGATGATAATGGTGTATTTATAAATAATTAACACTATGTAATACAAAACACTTTTTTTTTTTATTTTAATGTTATTGCTTTTTTTTTACTTTATTAAAGTTATATTCCTTAAGTAAATACATTCAAGATCAAATTTGACCCGGACAGGGTCAAGAGAGCTTTCACTAATTGTCATATGGAGATCAAATGACCGGTACAACCAAAATTTTTTAATATAAACTCAAGATCATATTTGAACCGGTCGCCAGCTAAAGCTTTCACTAATTGACATATGGTATGTATTATACTTAGATCAAATGATCGAACTAGGCAAACTTTTTTGTTACTTTGCTTTAGAGCACGCCTGGTCAAATTTGATCTTGAGTGTATTTATATACTTTCTCTGCTTACCAGAAATTTCTTTGAACAATTTTATACAAAATATTATATATCCTTAAGATAAAGTTAATTGGGCACTTATACGCCCTGTTGGTTCGCGCAAAAATTTTTGTCGGTCGTTTTAATTACTCATACGCCCCGCAGACATTACAGAATCCTTGCTCTAAAGAAATTAATATATTTGCTAATTTG
Organism: Bactrocera tryoni; assembly: GCF_016617805.1. Taxonomy (NCBI): domain Eukaryota; kingdom Metazoa; phylum Arthropoda; class Insecta; order Diptera; family Tephritidae; genus Bactrocera; species Bactrocera tryoni. The sequence goes on from NC_052500.1 coordinate 13,303,756, forward strand.
TTTTATTTTTATGTTATTAAAAAATTATTTTTATTATTTAAATGGAAGCAATTGGAAGCAGTATGGAAGGGCTAAGTTCGGGTGCAACCGAACATTTTATACTCTTGCAACTTGCAAAGATTCGTCTTGCCACTGCGATTCCCTGTGCAAAATTGAAGTTTTATATCTTAATTTAGTGTTTAGTTATAGCACTTTATAGGTTTTCGGTTAATGGCGTTTTGTGGGTCTGGCAGTGGTCAGATTATGCCCAAATACGAACTAGTACTTTTTCTGCCAAGAAACATGTGTATCAAGTTTCAGCGAGATATCTTAATTTTTATTCAAGTTACAGCTTGCATAGACGGACGCACGGACAGACAGACAGTCACCCAGTTTTCAACTCCTCTTATGATCCTGATCATTTTTATATACATAACCCTATATCTATCTCGCTTAGTTTTTGGTTAGGTTAGGTGAATAAAACTATATAGCAACATGTTGCAAGGCTAAATTAAACCTGTTCAGGGCATACACACAAGAAACATTTTTGTAAAAAGATCTCTAGTTATGTACTAATGTATTTTTAATTATGTAGATTCTCAAAAGCATCTTTCAATTAACAAACTGATGCTAATTTTTATTTCTTCAGAAGTATTTGTTGCTTAAAACGCAATGGATATCATACACGTTTTTAAGAAAGTAAACAATCTCAGTGCTTTGGTATGCATTTATTCAGTATAAAGTAAGAAAAATAGCACTTATTAGATCTTTTCTCACTATAAGTGATGTGTGTGTACTTTTATGCTATCCGACAAGTTGAAATATAAAACCAATTCTGAAAGATTGGTATTTATGAAGAGAAGATTTGCTATGAAGCACGGTTTCTTATAGCTTTAGCTTATTTAGAGTCAGCCGATCTCAACAATTTCTTCGGAGATTTTAGTGTTGCCTTAGACAGTAATCTATTTCGTGAAGATGTCTTGTCATTATCCGCTAAGCGATATAGTGTTTCGATATAGGCGATTCCGACAAATAAGCAGCTTCTTAGGGACAAGAGAACACGATCAAAACTTCAAATTTATATCTCAAAAAGAGAGCGACTAAATTGCACATATACAGACGGACAGATGGATATGGATAAATTTATATATAGACTATATGGGTCTCAAACTTTTTCTTCTGGATGCTTTCAGGGTATAAAAGATTCAAAAATTGAATAAATTTTAATATTACTTACGTTCATTGCTTATTATTAAATATACCCAAAACAAAAAATTACCTAATATTATTTTTTATATTTATAATATAATGTCCTCTTACATACTATACATATATATCCATACAAAAATAAGTGGACATGCACTAAGCCTTAGCGACTACCGCAAATAAAAAACACATTGAGGATAGCACCGTGCGTTCAGCGAAGAAAGAGCATACATATGGAACAATGACGACAGCAGCAACATTGAGCAGCCATATACACACACACACACCTAAACAAGTATAATTTATATATATGGGTGTTGTATATGCACTTGATTGTGTGTGTGTCGCTAATCGCAAGCAGACGCTGCCAAACAGTCAGTTGAAGCGGACAGCTGTTGCTGCTTTCTCGCCCCCTTTATTCCCCGCCACCATGCGTTGGCTATTGGAATTTTAACAATGGCTATCTATCAACACAATGCTTAGAATACTATACAAATTATTTGCTTATTTTGCTGAAAAACGAAACTTCGATGTTTCAATATATTTCAGTACGTTCGGAAGCACTGTCCAGTGCACAAAAGCGCAAAAAGGCGAAGAGCCACCAGACGGGAATGGTTAATAACTGGTTGATCGCGCGAAATTTGTACGTGATTATGGGAATTCAATTGAAATTTCACGCTATTTTGAAAAAAAATTGCACCATTTGCACTTTATGGCAAAAAAAAATATTTTTGTTTCAAATAAATTGAAAAATAATTATATTGTGTGCTGCTACTAAGGAGTACTCGAAATTGTATTATGGCTTAGACAGATTTTTTTCATTATAAGTCTTTTTTCTCATAGTATATATGTATGCAAATAATTGTATACTCAAATATAAATACTATATATATATATATAATTTTTTGATTAACTGTGGCGCGCTGGAGATCGTTTTCTTTAGCTTCTTTTGGCTTTAAATGTGTATTTAATTGCATTTCAAAAGACAAGGCAAATGTGAAAATATTTGAAAAATATATGTATATGATATTATTTATCGGTCGGCCGGTGACATATATAAGTGCCTTCATATGAGTGCAAAAATTTTTGAATTTGTGATTTTTTAAATAAAATGCCATCACAATACGTGTATTCAGTAAATTGAAAATATTTCAGTTGAACCGAAGTGAGAGTTTGAACTATGGCTTCTGTACCATAAATATATATAGCTCATTGAAATAAATTTGAGTTATCGAAATTTGAGTGCAGTGAAAAACTTAAAAAATTTAACGCGATTTTAACAAATTATTTATACGGAAAAAAGTATGAAATATGACAACTTAAAAAAATAATAATTTAAAATTCTTGTGAAAAATGCAAACTCGTATGAGAAAAGTGGCGCAAATATCAAAAAAAAGTATGTCGTCACTTAAAATGCAAAATAACGTAACGTCACTTTGTATAAGTTAGCAAGTAAAAGAAAAACGATATAATAAAAAAAACTCATATTGAAACAAAATGTGTATTTTGGTTATAAAATGTTCATATATTGGTTATATTCGACAGCGGAAGCTTAAAAGTTTATGATACATATATACTCGTACAATATGTGGAGTAAATTGTTAGCAATAAAATACTCAATTTCGAATATTTTGATGATACGTTGTTTTGCATTTGAAATGACGATATGTATTAAAACATTTTTTTATGACGCCAAATTAATTATTTTTTTACTATACGAATGAATATTTACTCTTTATCATTATATTTTATTTTATTTATGCTTTTGGCCTGATTTCGCTATGAATGGTCATATAAATAAAATTTCTTATCAAATTAACTTCCAGAGACAATTATTTTTTTATTATTATTTTTTTTCTATTTTTTCTTCACAGCCGAAGACATTACTAAATTTACGAATAGAAATACAAATAATCAAACCTACATACGTGACTTTTGAAAAATGTGTTAAATCACTTTGAAAACTTGATCATTTCAACATGTGCAAGAATTAACAAATCGCTTGGAGATTACTGAAAGTGCAATAAATATTTAATTTAACACCCAATACTTATGCACCGCGCACCGCTGACAGCTAAACCACTGCGCAAATACAACAACGTTTACTTATGACCTCACAAATGTGGTCAACACACCACGCTCTCCCACCCAAATGCGACAATGGTGAAATAATTGCGCAACCACTTAATAACAAATTAAATTAAACAGCAACAACAAAGTGCTGCAAATTGCTGTCGCTACTCCGTTTTGGCAACAACAACTACAACCCCACACAACCACCACAATGAAATCGATCTTTGGCGGCGCCAAACAACAACTCAGCAGCTGCATGCAGCAGGACAGTGATGATACACCGCCCGTTATATTGGTAGCCAACAATGACTATAACCACCATCAACATGAAAACCACTACCAACAGCACAATGGTGGCTATCAAGCGCCAACAAGGCGCAATCAATCGCCGCGCCACTACAGCCAGCCTCATACGGAGCTAAACGATCACACCGATAGCCAGCACAACAATAATAACAATGTCAATAACAACTTTATCACAGCCGTCACGACGCCCATCACGGGCACGAGCACTTATGAGACCTTACAACGGCCCTTCAAGCACGATCGTCGTCGCGGTCAATGGTCGGCGACGGCAGATTTTTATTTTGCCTGCACAAGTCATGCCTTCGGTTCGATTATCTTCTCGGAGGTGCCAGTTTATGCGATGATTTTTGGTGGCGGTAAGTGTACACAGACATACAAGTACATGCGATAGTTTAGTTTGATAAGCCAGTATTTGTTCTTTATTGCCTATGACCTCAATCCGAGTTAATTTTAATTCGCGGAGTACAGTAGACAATTGTCTTTATTTCAGTATTCTGTTATCACTTAATTGCCTAACCTTGCAAGAAATCAGCCTAGATAGCGTTTACGGTTAGAGATCAAGAGGAAGTAAAAGCTATTACAGTATTTCTCTGGTAAAAAGATTCGCGTTTAAAAGTTGTATTTCTACGAACAGCAAAATCTCGCGTTTCTCGAGAGTGGCAACCGCCGAGGGATTAATATATATGAGTGTAATCAACTTACTAATATCAAAAAGTTATATAACTTTAAAAAAAATATAGGTTAGGTTAGGTTACACTGGCTGGCTTCAACGCCATACATTGACGCACAGGTCCTTTGAAACGCCAGATGTTATAAATACGAGCTGAAGTTTATGTCGTGCTAGACTTCAAAGCTTTTTGCGAAGTAAGGAGAGACTTGATATCTAATTCTGATTCTTCTCCAGTACCTTGAACTGTGAAGCTCTTAGGTTTCTAAGCCGAGTTGTAGACAAGGTCGGACATAAGCAGTGTTTTAGGATCTTTCTCATACTTACTCCTCTGCACTTTTTACATGTGCCATCGCTTATAATGCCCGTATGGCTCGCATGTAATGCCAGTAAGTTGTGACTTGTGACAAGCGCAGCCGTGTGATTAGAAAACTGGATCGGCCGCTAGATCTTAAGAGGAAAGCAACAAATTAGCTTGTTCATTCCAATGTCACGTAATCGAGATAAGGGAGTCCTCTCTTGCGAGCTCATCAGCTTTGCAGTTTTCAGCATATGTTCGCTATGGCCAGGCAATCAAAAGCTCCTTCTAATATCTTCTTTATTGGCATAGACTCCGCTTACGCGGTTTTAGCCGAGTTTACAACAGCACACCTGTCGTTCTTCCTCTCTAATACGAGACTGTCGTTTCTTTTTCATTGGGGGCGTTTTTTATGTGGCAGGTCTCAAACCCACCTCCCAACCCTGCGGAGGTATGGTTCGTCTTCTCACTTCCCTTCGCCTTTAAACGGATGTTTTTTGGCTACGCAGAGGATACTTGGTCTAAGACCGGAAGTCATGAGCTGCTTGAGCCATTTGTAAAGAAGTCGTTTCTGACCACTCACAAGTGAATGGCGCACAGAAAACTTTCTTCACTTGCGTGAACTTCTACACATCACTCCATCCTTCTATACTATAGTCAACTCAAAATTAAGTGGTCGCAGAGTTAGTGCTTTAAAATATTTTTAGTCAGTCTTTAACAATTTAAAGGTCAAACTATGTTCAGGGAATATTCAAAAATGTACCACAGATTGATGTTTTGCAGTTTGATGCCTTTTAAAATTTAGCCAAACAAAAAAATACTCCAACTCAAACACAAGCAAAATTATATTAAAATTTTTGTTATACCCTTCATAAAATCGTATTTATGCATCGCACTCATCAATATGAATTCTATTTCTTTACAGTTTTCTTTTTGCCAATGTACTTGATAGCGATATTTTTATATGCCATTCCAATTTTTATAATACAAACCTTCTTGGGTCAATTCTCAACCTCGGGCTTAATTTCCGCCTTTCGTGTGGCGCCGCTTTTCAAAGGTAAATCTATACTATTTTCTTACTCCAGCTCGATAGTTCTCAATACCATCATGTTTTATTTCCGCCGCAACAGGCATTGGTTATTCCATACTGCTGCTAAATCTAATTTCGCTTGCCTACTATGGCATTGTGGCAGCTGTACCGCTTATCTATGCAGCCAATGCCGTGCACACTGTGATACCGTGGATGAGTTGTGATAATGCGTGGAATACGCCCAATTGTTCGACACATTCAACATATGACGCGGATGAGATCTCGCTGGATCCGCATGCGACTGTCGAGTTTTTTCGGTAAGTGTGTGTATAAGCTTTCTTGATAAAATAATATTAAAAGTATAAACTCAATATATCCAAGTACGTAAAAAATGCAAAAATTGATGCATACTTTCAGGCTTCTTACTAAAAAATATTTTATGAAATAAGTAATAATATTGTATCCACACAGTTATATCATTCTCACCGATGATAACACGCCACATGAGTATGTGATATCTTGGCCCGTGCTCTGTGGTGTTGTGGGTGTGTGGCTGCTCACACTGGGCATACTGCTGAAGCGCGTCTCATTTGTAAGTAACTGAATTGAAATAAAAAGCAGTTTTTAATTATTTGCCTTCACACTTTACAGATTGGTAAATTTTTTCGTTGTACATGCGTCATTATGTTTGCCATTTTCTTGGCGATATTCTTGCATCTCATCTGCTACATAAGACTTGACTGGGACACCTTCGTGGACTACTTTAAGCCGACGCTGCAGAGCAGTTTCAGCGGTGTTTTGGGTGGTTTGCGCACAGCGATTTTCATGTCCACGTGGTTATTAGGCCCCGGTTGGGGTAACGTACTCACACTAGCCAGTCACAATCGCTTCCACCGTGACAGCGAGAAGCTGACCTACTGGGTGAGCGGCACACATGTGCTGCTCGCTTTTATGGCGATGATTTCTGGGCGTATCGCTTTCGATCACTTCGAAGGTACTGTCAAAGTGACATCTAATAAATTTATAAATAATTAATAAATAATATATATATTTTCACAGATCACGTGGGCTTCCTACACTTTCATTTCGATGAGGAACATTATATGCAATTTCTTTATCTCTGTTTTGCATATCTATTCGGTAGTTTTACGAGTCTGCCGAACTTCTGGTGTTTCCTCTTCTTCAGCATGATTTTTCTAGCGGAACTAAGTGCAATTGTAAGTAATGTGGTTTGTATATATATTTATATATATATATATATAATCGTAGTGTTTACAATGTCATATTTTAAATAAATAAATGTACTCCTGGCTTTTCCTTTGTTTTTCTACTAGATTATTCAAATGATGTCTGTGCTGACGGCTTTATTTGATGAGTACGAGCAATTAAGAACAAAGAAATCACGCATAACAATCGCTTTGACATTGTTGATGTTGACTGTGTCAATTTATTTTTGCACCAAGGTTAGTCTTTACAATTTTATGTGTATTCGGCATATAGTTTATATACTTATAAGTATGTATGTATGGTTTAGTCAAGCATATATAAGTAGAGTATGCCATATTCGCATACGTAAAAATGTAGGCACACTGGAAGCTACAACGCATTTGAATACGAATCCCCGCTTCAAAATAAGCCTCTGAGCCATTTTTAGCGACTACTTGACATCGTTTTTACGAAATGTTTAGGTTTTTTGCTGAAATTGGATTGGGTCGATTTAGAAGATATATTGAGGTCTTCTGCACTCTCTTCGATGCCATGTTGTTATGCTTTTATCAAAGGTGGGTGAACGACTTGAATGAAACAAGTTTTCGATAAATAATAATAATAATCTTGTCGTGATAAAGTTGACTTCCAAGAACACTACTTCTTGGGTCAAATTTGATCAAATGTTATAACTAAATAAACAACTGTTTATTTTTTTCAAAAATATTGAAGAAAACATAAGGCTTAGTTTATAAATAGAGTCTAGAAAAGAATACATGATACGAACAGAAATCTGTGTATCATATAGTAGTCGCTTTCAATTCACCAAAGAGGTCAATGTACATAAGTATATATTCAAATTCTCTCCACCATCTCCGCGTTAAGCTTGTCCGAACTTCCCCTCCAATTTGTGTGAATCGCATTGGGTTGTCTCACTAATGTCGAAATCTATGCTCTTTAGCTTCATATCGAGCTTGCAAGGAGCGACCTCTATTTAAACGGTTCTCGAGTTTTTTACCCGAGCAACTAATGCCAGCTTAGCAGAACTCTGTATTTGAAGTACTTTTAAGGGTTTATATGGGTTTGCTCGGGTAAAAAACAGCCCTTTACAAACATAAACTACTTATTAACAAAGAAATTCTGAAATTTTTGGAATAAATTATATTTTAAACTCGGCCATTGCATCGCCATTTCCGCTGACCTCTCGAAAAAAGATGCGCTTTAGAACATGGAAGGGAAAAAAATTAAAATTGGATTTTTGGCAGACATTTTTACAAAAAACAATTAAGGAAGGGCTAAGTTCGGGTGTCACCGAACATTTTATACTCTCGCATGATAAAGTGTCCATAAGTGGGCGAGGCCACGCCCATTTTCAGTTTTTAAAAAAAGCCTGGATGCAGCTTCCTGCTTCTTTAGTGTTTCTGACATTTTTTGTTAGTCGGTTAACGCACTTTTAGTGATTTTCAACATAACCTTTGTATGGGAGGTGGGCGTGGTTATTATCCGATTTCTTCCATTTTTGAACTGTATATGGAAATGCCTGAAGAAAACGACTGTGTAGAGTTTGGTTGACATAGCTATAGTAGTTTCCGAGATATGTACAAAAAACTTAGTAGGGGGCGGGGCCAAGCCCACTCTCAATTTTTACTCAAGTTACAGCTTGCACGGACGGACGGACAGACGGACGGATTTCGACTCTACTCGTCACCCTGATCACTTTGGTATATATAACCCTATATCTGACTCTTTTAGTTTTAGGACTTACAAACAACCGTTATGTGAACAAAACTATAATACTCTCCTTAGCAACATTGTTGCGAGAGTATAAAAAACAATAGCGGCATTTTCTTCAAATAGTTGTAATTGCACAAAAAATCCTTCGATGAAGTCTTTAAGAATTGTATCCCACGGATCTGTGTAAAGTTTCATGAATATCGGTTGAGTAGCTCTTGAGAAATAATGCCAACCGACTTCAAAAACACAGTTTCGAGAAAAACGCGTTTAAAGTTGGCGCACTTAGCCTAGCTAGCCTCGAGTGCACAAGTTCTCAAGTCTGCATCTCCGAAACTAGTACTCGGATCAATTTGAAAATTTAGGACAATGTTCTAGAGGTATTGTATAATACGAGTAATAAGACAATAAAAAGTAATCGATTTTTGAAACCCAAAAACCCATGGAACCCCTTAAGAAAGTGATATTGCGTAAGTCTAACTCTGTTTAAAGAGTTCAGCGTCAATAATTTTCAACAAACCGGTTTGATTTTATTTCGAATCGAGTAACATTCGTTTAACACACTTTTAAGGTTTTTCTAGGTCTACAGAACCATTTATCACATAAGCAAAAGCAATAATAATAAGTAATTTGATTGATCTTTTAATCATTACATTTTCTTTGCAATCTACAGAAAGGCTTTGAACATCTGGACCTGCTGCCCAATATTGTCATACTCTCACATTTGATTATCTCTTTCGTACTCCTGCTCATGACCACCTGGATCTATGGACGCGAACGTTTTCAATGCGATTTACAATTTATGTTGGGCAAAACGATTTCGAGTTTTAAGATATTTCTAATACGTTTTCTAACGCCCGCGTTCTTTGTGTTAAGCATTGTAAGTAGTACGGCTGTATATCTGATCTCCATTATATTCGAATTCTCGCTTTCTTGCTTACAGATACAAACGCTTTATTTTTTGGAGCGTGACAACTCACCAACGGCACTGGTTATCGTCAGTCAATGTGTGATATATGCCATAGCGCCTGCCTATATGATTTATAAAATTTGCCAAACCAATGGCACATTGCGTAATAGACTGAAACAATGCTTTGCACCGCACGACTGGCATCCCGTCGATGCTGATAATCGCCGCTTCTACGAGGAGATCATGGGCGTCTCGGAAATGCTAGTAATGGAAGGCGGTGAAGAGAACTGCGCTGTGAATGCTTAAAACTATAAATGTGACAAGCAAACATACATACATACAAACACTTATGTATAGCAAACGAACAAATAATTTTAAGAGTCAGATAAAACGGAGGATGTTTAGAGCATTTCCTGACTTTATAGCTGTAAGCTGGCATATTTACGAAACTAAATTAGATAAAGTGTCTGCTATGAATCGTAAAATTTTAAATGAGTTTAGTAAATAAAACAATTTCCATTACTTCACTTTCTTTTTAATGAAAGCATTTATGCCATAATGAAACGCTGATTATTCATTGGTTAAAGATGACGCAACAAATAATACGGAAATTACGATTTTTATTAATAAAATATTATATCTATATTAAAAAAAAAAGTATAAAACGATCATATGAAGCCATGAAAAAGCATAAATCTCTTTTATACTGACTGAACATTAAGTAATATTATATAACATCAAATTCGAGCGCATGGCTCGCTCATAAAAATCATTCAAAGCTGTAACTTGATTGATTAAGACAGTAGGAAATTACGCATATATGTATGTCTGTATGTATGTGTGTCTAGCGGTCTATATGTAAGCGCTTTTATATGTTAAACATTTTATGAAAATCCATATACATATATACATACGTATGTATGTATGTTAGTATAAGTATGTATGCAGGGGAGTAAATAATATTATCGGAATGCTTTGTAGTTTTTTAAGCTGCCTTTTTTTATAAGAGATTATATGTCAATTTATATACACACGAACTAATTATGTATATTATACCGAAGTGATATAACAGTTAAGAATACTCGATGTTCATACCAATGCATGAATGTAAGTTTGTGTCTAGTATATACATTTGTATGTATGTAATTACATACATACCCAAACTATATACGTAAGTTAGGATATCATGCAACTACTACAGTTATGTACAATAATTGAATACGATATGTAGACATTTTGAAAGTCTTAAAGTTGGAAATAGATTTGAAATGCGAAAAAACTTGCAAATGGTATTTCAACTCTGTGCGGATATACGTACGTAAGTACACCACAAAGAAGAAGAGAGCAAAAGCGTACGCAAACGCGGAAAAGCTAGCCACAGCCGAAAAGTTGAGAGGAGAGGGCAAAGTGTCAGTACGATGCAAAAGGTTTGAAAGTTTTGTGTTCAAGCACTTTCTGTGAGCAGAAATTCTGAAACGCGAGAGATAAGTACATGCTGAAAAAAATTTAATTTTTAACCTTAGATAATTTTTGTACGGTTTGAAGTTTACGAAAAAGTTGTATGTGACCGTTTGTAAAGAGATTTAAATTTCCTGCTATTACTTGAAACTAAAATATTTTTTTCAAATAGTAAATACATATGTATAAATATTTATTTTTACTTTCCAATAGTATGGAAACCCCTTTAATAATAGACTTTTTTAATTTTTTTGTTTGAGGTCTTTAACAACTATTGCTTGGAGTATACCTGTAAAGCGAAAAATGTCGACTTATTTTGGCCCATTATAATTCAGAGAGATATCATCATAATTTTTTGTATGTGTCAGTGCTTATCAAAATAGAAAAACAAGCATGAAAACATTTAATTTAAAGAACAGAGTTCCGATTTTCACTAGTGAAGTTTCAAACCAATAAAACTGCAATTTAAAATTTATTTCTATAAGGAAAAGTAGATGGTTTTCCTTCTAACATATTTTTAATATTCATGTTACCTCGTAAACTCATTGAATTTGAAATAAAATCTCTGAATTTGGGTGTCAAAAACTCTCCGGATACGTCGCTGGCCATCTCTGTGGTTGTCAAAGCAATAACAATATTTTCCCTGCAAACGAGTTTCTCAAACATTTTGGGACACAATGACGGTAGCTGGCTCTATACCATATAAGTAAAGCAGGTATCGTGCCTGGCCGATGATTCAGTGTCGCTCACGCCGCGAAGTGATGTGATTTGAGACTCACACGGCGACTTCAACGGTAGCTAGCTTTCAGCTGGCTCTATATAAGAAAAGCAGGCGCCATGCCCGGCCAGTGCTTGGGGGACGCTCACGCCGCGAAGTGATATGATTTTAATATCACAAGGCGACTTCAACGGTGGTCGACTGCCAGCTAGCTCTATATAAGAAAAGCAGGCGCCGTGCCTGGCCAGTGCTTGGGGGACGCTCACGCCGCGAAGTGATATGATTTTAATATCGCAAGGCGACTTCAACGGTAGTTGGCTGCCAGCTGGCTCTATATAAGAAAAGCAGGCGCCGTGCCCGGCCAGTGCTTGGGGGACGCTCACGCCGTGAAGTGATATGATTTTAATATCGCAAGGCGGCTTCAACGGTGGACTACCAGCTGGCTCTATATAAGAAAAGCAGACGCCGTGCCTGGCTAGTACTTGGGTGTAGCTCACACAGCAAAGATTTGTAGAGCCGTCGCAATTAAGACTGCATACTTGAAGCGATTTTCGTATGTGTGTCTAAGAACTTATTTTTTAGAGTACTAAGCGTAAAATATAATCGTGATTCTTGACCCATTGATGGCATTGAACTTTAAACGGTATTAATGACAAAAAAATAAATTATTATAATTATTTTTTAATTATTTGTTCAAAATAAACCATTATGTTTGTACACATCGGTACATACGTATATGTATATATTGTTATTTACATGATTAGTACACGTATAAACTATTATTGTCGTCGCGTTGCCCTAGCTCCCGAGCATACATACATATATTAATTCGTCTAAAAATTAAAATATTCGATTAAATCAAAACAAATCTATAAATATATATTTGTATGTATAATTTCAATATTTTACGTACAAACATATAACTCAGCGCTGTGTTTGCATACGCTCATGCATGACTTCAGCGCGAAGAGTTTTTCCGATATCGCTCGATTCGGTCGAAAGCTGAGCAATTGCAACGAACGTGAATGAAACATGCAAGTGATTAAATTTTAATTTTCTTTTGTTATTTTTGCTCATTTTTCTCTTTAACCATATTATAATCACTCGCAATTGTTGCTACATACATATGGCGATGTGAACGAAATTTTGAAAATGTTGAGCTGTTGATCAGTTGCTTTTCGACACTCTGCGCACATGGAACGCTTTGTAACGTCGCGATTATTGTCAAAATTTGCTGCATTCGTTTTAATTTCTTTTTGCGTGAAAATTTAAAATTTTGCAAACAATTAATTAATTAAATAAGAATAAACAATATTTTATTGGCATACATAGCATGTCTGTGTGTTTGTGCGCGTGCGTGTAGACAAAATTTGTTGAAATGATTTACGAGAGTTCTTATGACAGCGGTCGTCTGCCGTACAAACCGGATTTGGCACGTGGCTATTGGAGCAAATCCAGCGACTTCATATTTACCGGCATCAGCTTGGCTTTTCGCTTAGATATCTTCTCCATAGCTTGGATTGTATTCACATATGCTGGTTGTGAGTAAATATGTCTAAAGCAAAGTTATGAGAAGAGCGTTCGGCGTAAAATAATTACATTGAGAGGCAGCATAACAAACTGCGCATAATTGTTGTTTTTCTTTTGAGCATTTATTATTTTTTTTTGTCAACAAACATGAAAATAAACTTTTCTGTGTTTGTTTCGTTGCATTTTTCAAAAACAATTTATTTTTAGGCGCTTCCGTCATACCGTATATCGCAGCTTTATTCCTATTTGTTGTTCCACTTTTCGTAATGCAATCGTTTCTGGGGCAATTTTCGAGTAGTGGCTTCATATCGGCATTTCGTATAGCGCCACTCTTTAAGGGTGAGTATTTTTAATTTAAAAATTTATGCAGATATTCCCTGTTTCTTTAAGCTTTAAGTATATTAGCTGTCATTAATTATTTATATTAAGAGTGATAATTAGTTGATAAGCGAAGCATTAAAAGCACTTCTTGGAAGAGCAAGTTATGTGACCATATATACATACATACATATTAAGATTAAAAGGCCAAAAAAAGTGAACTTCCCAGAATTTTTTAGTCCAAAAATTCATACACATTTTAGCAAAAATATTTATTTGGAAAAAAAACTACAGCTGATCTCCAGGAGCTCCTCTCAAAAAAAAGTTTTACGGTGAACACTATATCTCCCCATTAAATCCTCTTTCGTAAAATTAATTTTAAATCTAGTAATTCATCGAGGGAATAAGCAAAATATTTTTTTTTTACCAAATGGCGATTTCTAAAAATTTCGGCCTTAAATTGTTAAAAAAAGAATTTATCTGTGAGAAAAAATCTGCTAACAAATATATTTAAGAAGCTCGTGTTAAGATTTGAGGCTAATCGCTTTAGCCGTTTTCGAGTAATGTTGGTGACCGACTTTAAACACATTATTTTGAGAAAAACTTGTACTTCCAAGCACACTGAAAAACCTCTCCAAATTTGTTACAGGCAAATTTCGAAAATATTCACCGGATAGATATGTGTATAGTGTGTGTATTCTTAAATATGTATATGTATGTACACTAAGAAAATATAATTAAAAAAATCGATTTTTTTTAATTATAACTGTATACTTGTATAACCCCTTAATAATTTACATTAAGACTAATTAATTAATAAGATAATATATTACTTAGTAAGTCCAATTTCAATACTGTCAATTAATATCAGAAAAGATAACATTTTTTAAAATCTCGTGAGTCAGAAATTTATATAATTGTTATTCATTATAATTCGAACCCAACTAATAGCATGAACGTATTAAAGTAGTATAGTAATAGAATTTAAATTATTTCGTTCTAAAAAAACATATTTTAATTTAAAAAAAGTATTTATTTTCAATACTCAGGAATTGGCTACATTAGTCTGGCTGTGAATTTGGGTATACTCACTTATTACAGCGTTTTTGCTGCCGTACCATTACTATATTTAATTCACTCAATGCGCCCAACTTTACCCTGGAGCTGTGAGGGCATCAAGCATTGGTCATACAATTTTACAGAAAACGAAGTGCGACATGTGAGTAAAAAAAATGTTTAAATACTTGTTCGATATTTTTTTTTTCAAAAACTTTATTAAATACTAAAAAAAATATAGAAATTCATAGAAGTGTATAAATGAACCATAATAACAAAAATTACTCACTTAGTAAACAAGATAATCAACTTTATATTTTATTTAATTCTTCATATTAAAGTAAAGGTTAGAATAGATTTGGTTACATCAGCTAACTTGCTCGATACACATATAGATAAATAAAAAGATATATAAATGAGGATTGCACCGCGATCCAAGGTCTATTACACCGACAAACATAGACACACATGTTCTTTGTAACGCCAGCTGGTGATTTGTGATCAATGTGATGCCTGTATATTTTAACCTTTGACCAGGCCAGCAACCGTCGTGCAGTCTTTTCGAAACAGTGTGAGTAGAGAGCTTGCGTGTTTTTCTTCAGCTGCCTTGCACATGATCTTGACGTTCCTGCATGCCTTATAGGCATTTCATCTCAACCTTATCCGTGTATTAGTCCCTAGGGAAATTTCATTGTCTATCGTTTTCTATCGTTTTTAATGACTTGCGCATTTCATTACTTGTTTTGGTAGTCAAGATAATGGCACTCTTGGCATTCTCATCAGCTATTTTGTTTTCCGGAACGCCGTTATGGCTTGTAACTCAGTATATATGCAGCCGTTTTTCGGCAGTCATTTTCTGACGAAATGCATTTATTACTGCTTGGTTATCGCCGTATATATTGATACTATTTACGCCATTTCCTGCGTTGTTGGCTATCTCAGCAGTTTTCCTGACCGCAAAGACTCCTTTATTTCGGTAGCTTGAAGGGTCGCCTGTGATAGGATCTTAGAGTCTCTCTATTTTTAAGTTTAACGAGTAAAGTGCAAGCTAAGTGGATCTATCCTTCTTGTGTTGAGCCTTCGATATTAAAGTACAGAATATCAAAAAAAAATTATTATATTTTGTAGAGTATACAACTTCATATAAAATCTATGAAACGAGCTAGGGATATTTTTTCAAGTAGTTTGAAGCGTTATTTGAATTTTTCTATCTGTTAGGGGGTTACATGGACTTACGGGTGTCACAAAATCAATTTTTTTATTGTCTTATTAAACTCTAGAACCCCTCTAGAGTATTGTCCTAAATTTTCAATTTGATCCGAGTAATAGTTTGGATATACAGCCTTGAGAACTTGTGCGCTCGAAGCCAGCTAGGCTAAGTGCGTCGTCTTTAAACGCGTTTTTATCGAAACTATGTTTTAGAAGTCGGTTCGCAAGATTTTGCAATCGATTTTCATGAAATGTTACACAGGTCTTTGAGATACAATTCTTAAAGACTTGGGCGATAGATTTTTTTCGATTACAACTATTTGAAAAAAAAAATGTTGCGAAATTTTCACCGAAATTTTCAAATTTTTTTGTAAAAATGTCGGCCAAAAATCCAGTTTTCAGTTTTTTTTCTTTGTCCAAGTTCTAAGTTAAGGTTTTAACTAAAACATGTACTTTTTTAACTTTGGGTGATCCTGAGGAGTTATCCTGCCAACGCGGTCGTATCTTTTTTCCGACAGAGTAAATTTCAGAACTTCTTTGTACTAATAAAAATTGTAATAAAATATTTAATTTTTTATATGAGAAATTTATTAATTTTTTGACTACCACCACCCACACTAATGTATGCACTATATATATATATTAATTTAATTTCAGCTTTGCCATATTCTATCAAATGACACACTGCCACCAAAGAACAGTTACTTTTGGACTGTAACGCACCAAATACCTTCGAACTTATTTTTAAAGTAATGCTTATTAAATATTATAATTATAGTAAGAAAGGGCGTAAAAGTACCGTATTTTCTAACACATTTTTTCAGTTCTCGTTTTAATCACATGGAACTATTTGACCCACATAGCGAGGGTTTCTATATCTCTTGGGAGATGCTGCTTTGTACTTTGCTCACATGGGCACTCATTGCGGCCATATTCTACAAATTCAACAGCTTTGAGAAGGTGGCTAAAAATCTGCATTATTTATTAAAAATATTTTTATTACATATATTTTTTTAATTCTACAGCTGAGCACCGTGCTGCGCTACAGCATATTTACTGCCTTCATCCTGCTATTAATTGCTGTGATACGTTTCGCTTTGGTACCGCAAAATCCTTTGCTTTCGCTATTTGATTTCTTCTTACCGAGTTGGGATAGGCAACTGGCAAGCTTTCCCTCAGTGGGCATATTCGTGATATCAGCATTTGGCGCCGGTTGGGGTACCATCATATCCCTGGCCAGTTTCAATAAATTCAAAACAAAAATTACACAAAATAGTTGGATCATTTGTGTTGGGCAAATGTTAGTATTTCTCTGCTTCGGGTATATTGTCTATGTGACTGACATTTTTTATGATGGTGAGTTTGTGGTGAATTAGAGACCGATATACATTTTATATACACTTTATATATACCGTTATGAGTACTTAATAAAACCATTTGCAGAAATTAAAAAAGCATATAACAGTGAAAATTCACGTTCATATGTCTATATAAGCAAGTTGTGGGTATTATTTCTCTCCACCGGCAGCGTGATGGCGGAAATGTCGTGGTCGAATCTATGGTGTATTTTATATTACGCAATGTTGTTCTTAGCGGCGCTAATCACAATTGTATGTACAATTTCGCAAAATTAATTTTCCCATGCTAATAATTTTAATTTTATTTCAACAGAGCATTAGCTTGCTTTCAACACTTCAGAGCATTTTTGACGAATTCGAAGGATATCGCACGCGTAAAACGGAAGTGACGCTCATTGTTATTGGCCTTTTGGGCATATGCTCGTTATACACGTGCTCCAATGTAAGCTAGGCGTTTGCCACTAAAATATCAACAAACTTATTTTGTTAATCGAAATTTTTAATTTTTTTTCTAATCAAAAATTTTGCAGAAAGGTGTCTTTTTACATGTGATTTTCTCCAATGACACGGTCGTCACGCAAACCGCGCTCAATCTCTTGCTATTTTTCGTTGTATTGTGGGTTTACGGGCGTGTACGTTTTCAGCGCGATCTTGAGTTTATGTTAAGTCAAAGCTTCAGCACATGCAAGATTTATGTGTTGCGATTTGTGTCTCCTCTGTGCCTGATAGCGCTTTTGGTATGCACTTTTTAATTTGCTTTAATTTTTCTAGCTAATGTTTAGTTATTTCTATATTTTGTAGCTGACAGCGATTTTCATTTCCGTTCTTTACCACTATTTGGGCACAACGGTTGTACAAATAGCTGCGCTGCTATTTATTGTGCTGCCCTGGCTGTATGTACCTGGTTACATGATGTATATTATGTTACAAACGACTGGCACTTTTAAGACGCGCTTCAAACGCTGCTGCCGCCCCATGGACTGGTATCCCGTGGAGTTAGAGGACCGACAACGTTACGAGCAAACAATGCGCAATGCGGATATGACGCATCAATTGCATGAGCTTGAGGAGGAAACTGTGACATAGCTAAGAATTTGTTTGAGTTTAGCTACAAATGTGATTTTTTATAGGAAAAAATGTTATATTTAGCACTGAAAACGATTTATATAAATATGAAAAATATATATGTTTTTATACATGACTGATTTAGTAAATTTAATTTCGAGTTTTTGGTAGTGACTAAGTTGTACATATAAGGGTGTATTCTTGCCTAGTCTAATATGAAAAATCGGAAGTTTTTTTTCATGATTTGATAGTTTAGGTGTTCAAAAAAATTATATCTCAAGTTCTACCTAACCGATTTCTTTGAAATTTGATATAAATCTTGCCTTGCATAGCTGCCTCGGATTTTGGAAAATTTAAATTTTAAGTTTTTTTAAATTCGAAAAAGTAAAAAAAAGCGAATAAAAACTTTTTTGTCAAGTCGTAGCTATTTTGTGTTTTTTTCTTTGTCGAAGGTCAATCCTATAACGACATCTTTACTAATGAAAAATTGTTTCCAATATGTTTATGTTATATGTTAGACCACTACAAGGATTGAAATAATCCCTTACTCCATCGTTCTGTAATTCGACAATTTTTTAGATTTTTTTTAGTTATTTTACATTCTTTAAATGTCAATAAAAATCATCTACATCATGTTACGTAGATGGACACCACACATTAGAAAATATCACATATTAATTACAAAACTTGGTACTTTTGCAATTTGTAAGATCAAGGAAAAAAATGTATCTATAAAGTGTTTAAGTTAAGTTTAAGTGAACTCAAAAACGAAATCAAATTAGATCCTGAATGTATAGTGTAGTCATTAGTCAAAAAAATGTATTTATACCCATCAACTTGTTCTTATCAAGTTTATTGGTCATCAAATTTCCTGGTAATCATTAGGTTCAATATTACAGACAAGAGCAAGCAACAACAACAAATTTAAATTTAATTACTGTTTTTCAAAGAAATTTTCTTATAATTTGAAAATACGGATATGATGTTGACTAACGTCACGTTCACCGGTATATATTCTGTCGCACAAACTAAACCAATGCACACATATAATATACATATGTATGTGTATATTGTACATACATTACAAACATTACTCTGAACAAATTCTCTGACGACATGCGATAATTGAGTCTTGAGCATATTTTATTATTATTTTTTTAGTTCGTGCCTATATATATATATGTATGTATGTGTGTATAAGCACACAAACAGGTATTTTGATTCATTACTTCCCAGAATAACAACAAAAGTTGTCCAATGCCCTCTGTGCGCATTTAAGAATGCATTGACTTGGTATTATCATAATAATGCAATTCACAAGAACTCATTATGCCTTTGCAAATTTGACTGTTGATAATATTTTGCTGCCTTTACCCAGAGAGCAGATAAGTATTTAAAAATAAATTTAAAGGATCGCTAAATAATGATAGCTGTTGCTTATTTTTTATGTGTTTTATTTAAAAAATAAATTTTAAAAATCCAATTTGAGCAAATTTGGTACTGGCGGTCCATCCAACAGCTCAGTGCTTATATCTAAGGGTATACATATCTACATAGCGCTTGTTAAGTTTGTCTCCACAGTTTTCAGTTTATATGTATATATACATATGTCGCATGTAAGAAAGCTTTCTTGAATTTAACCGATTTATGAGAGCATATACATACAAGCTTATAGCCGGTTTCGACCAGATGATGGCTTTTAAAAGAAGTCCTTCATTGTAAGGATACCTTTCAAGCATTTGTCCAGTCAGTCATATGCTTTCATATATCAATAATGAATCAGTTTATATTACATTATTGCTTTATTTTAACAATTTAATTTTCAAATTCTTTATAATATTCCTTTCTACATTCATCAGCCATGGTTCTACTAACATTTCCATGAATAAAGCAAATATTAATTTGTAGTTTAGTGTAATAATTTAATTTGCAAAAAACGTCACATCATTACTGTTATTAGTCTATTAGTTAGTCGCTCATTAAGTACATTAATTTCTTGTAATTATATGTATCATACAAAAATTCTGGCAGACACATAGTGGAGCTTAAAAGCATAGCTGCTGATGGTACTTTTTTGTTTTGTATACGGTAAGCTTAATGGTTTCAGTTGTTATACTCCTGCAACCAGTTGCTACAGAGTACAATAGTTTTTTTTTTACAAAACGTTTGTGTTCGCTTAATGTTTGTGCTGCTTGTCATCAAACTAATGCGTTGACACGAATTATTGCAATTAAAAATAAAGCATTTAAAGAGGAACTTTAATCATGACAGGGCCTAATGAAGTATTGAAATCAAAAATGACATCTCGGGCAATCATCATCATCATCAGCAAAAAATTACAGCTATAGACCAAGATAGATAATTTTTGAAATCGAAAATTAACGTAGGAGGTAAAACCTTTTGGAAACTAAAGATTAAATAACAAAACTAAAATAATAGATAATAATTTACGGCCTATCTGAGGTCGCGGAGAGTAGGAGCGTGGTTGAATTTAACTCGATTTCCGGCAAAACTACGGGTTCTATAGAAATAAGATATAGTGCAATATTGTTGGTAATGAAAAGATCTATAACTTTTGTCCAATGCTTTTTTCACATAACCTCAAAATTTATGTGGAAAATTTAAAAAAGTTATATATTTCAGCTTTTAGATTTTTTTTATTTTTAGTTCATAAAAATAACTTATATTACGATTTTTTTTAAACTTACCTTTTTATATCCCAAATAAACGGTATTTTTATTATTTAAAATATTAAAGAGGAAACCTTATTTCGACTTAAATCGAAAAAACCCAATTTTCAATCAAAATTCTCACGTCAAAATGTCCCACTTTTTTAAAAAGTCATTCGACTTTTTGTTTGTTGAAATCTCTGAAGTCTAAAAAATATATACATTACTATAGTAAGCTTTATCGAAAATTGCAAAAAACATTTTTGTGTATGCCTACAGTGAAACCCACTGAAATGCCACACAAAAATCTCAACCTTTACAGTGTTGGCCACTTAAAAGAGCTCGCTTAAGTGCTTCAATGCGAGTACTAAGCCCAAAAATTTTGGTTATTAAGTAGGTTCGGTACTTAAGCGGGGTGTACTTAAGGAGTTTTACTGTACTTACTTATACTTTTCGAAAATAACCTCACATAAGTTCAATACATTAAATTTTGTTCGATAATTTCTGTTGAATTGAGAATTCACCGGTTTTTAAATGCTTATCAGTTTCTCGAAAAAAAGTACAATAACAATAGCTGTAATAATAATCAACATGCAAATTATTAAGTGAGGGATCAATGGTGTTCTATAATACATATATTGTATTAATTATATTACATACATAGAAATTAATTTTAAATGTGTTTTCCTCTGCTCTCAGTCGCTAATGTCGCTCACATTTCAATGCAAATTTTATTCCCCTATCTTTTACATATGCATCTGTAATCGTATGCAAATTATTTAAAATATTTATTTACATGAGTTTCACATAATTACATACTCAAACAAATGCGCTCAGTGATATGCATTTGAGTAAATAAACAATGTCAAGCGATCATTTAGCCTCTCATGCACTTGGCATTCAAATAACTATCGCTTTACTTCGACATTCAAAGTACTTGCTATTAAATATATAATACAATTCACAAAGTTAAATATTTGATAAAAACAATTTACAAATATTCATAATAATTAGTTGAAATAGTCTAAGATTCAATTTAATTGTACCACTTGTCGAGTTATGACTGCCACAGTTCTCTCAAATCCAATCTGAGCTGAGGCTTTTGGTTGGCAACAAGTAATTTCACCAAACTTAAGCTACGCATTAATGTGCTCTCGATGGATTTTTTTTATTTACTCTAATATTCATATGAAGAGAAGATGCAATAAATAAATTCTAAGCTGTTCTAATCTATCTGCTTTGATATAAGTACATATGTATGCCATTATTTCTTATGTCGTTTGTTTGTAGTACAAATTACTTTGACTCAATTTTTCCTTAGTAAATTCCTCAGAAAACTCGGAAGTGATATTATTGATGATACATTCTGGTTTCTTTGTAAATTGCGCCCTTGCCGTACCGTAGCTGCCGTATTATACCATTTTGTTAATAGAAAAATTATCCCTTAATCATCCAAAACTTAACATATATTTCCATCCGCTTTCCCTCTTATACAGATGTGCAAAAATTTTGCAGTACATAATTTGAATATCACCGGTCTTCTAATACAATTATATAGGATATGAAAAAGCAAAATATATTTGATATCATTAAAGGACTAATTGCAAGTTTTGAAAAAATCGATATCTCAAATAATTTTTGAGTTAGAGCCATCGTTCTGTTCATCCGCGTTAATCTCCATACAACATTTTTCGAATTTGCTGCAGTATTAACTCGAAAAGAAATAATCCGATCATCATGAATTGCTCTGTTGTGTATATAGCTCTATATACGAATCAATAACGACCAAAAATTTGGAGTAAAATTCAACGCCGCCATTTTCTAAATTTTTGTTTTGATTGTAGATTATTGTACGGAGAATATCTTCTAGTTTAATGAGAATTTTTATTTCTTCCACGTAAAAGGCGGAAATCACTGCAGCATCGAGGGACCTTTGTTTTAGCGTCGTCGGAGATCTCATATAACTCAAGAAATATTTAATTTTTTAGTTTTCCAAAACCCTGAAAACTTTAAAACAGTCGATAGAGTAATTTTTTTTCATTCCCAAATATCGAGGTTTTTTGTTTTGCTATTACACTAGATACATATGCCTCTTAAGAAACTCTTAGTAATAATTAATTGCCTTGTGCGCGTATTACCAGAGTATGGCTGCGGTTACTTAACCACCATGTCAGGGCATCAATTATTTATTATACAAGATGCCTTCCAAAGTAAACAGGACTTTTTGAATCTAGCGCCTCTTGTGGCACCATCTATATGTCGACTGATGCGTTAGAATCTGCTATCTTTATCGATTGTCCAGTGAGTATTTCATGACATTTCATTGATTGGAAGTGAAGTTATTGCGTTTTAAGTGTCAGTATGTTTGTGTTATCGGTGCGAAAATGAGCTTCGAAATTGGTAAAACTTTTACCGAAAGATTTCAATTGATAAAACAAGTTTATGGCGATGATTGTCAATCCCGTAGCAGAGCGCATGAGTGGTTCAAAGTGATTGTGGGAAATTCCATCGAAACAGTGAGTGAATTCATCAAAAATCACCAGAAATCATCAATGAAATTGATGGAAATGGAATTGAACATATCCAAAATATCGATTTATCGCATTTTGACCGAATATTTGGGCTTACGAAAGGTGACGACCAAAAATTGCTCAGAATCCAATCCACGCTTGTGACTGATTATTTGACCATAAATCACATTTTAACCGTTAACCACTCCAAGTATTCATCTGATATGGCACCGTGCGACCTCTTCCTTTTCGGAAAAATGCATTTGCCCATGAAAGAAAAGCGTTATGTAGACGTAGAGGCCATTCAAAAGGCTTGTACCGGCATACTGGCGGCCATACCGCCCAACGAGCTAAAACGCTCGTTCGACATGCTTTTATTTGGTTATATTATTTATGCACTATTAGAGACGTCAGTTGTATTTAAATGGTGTTTCCGATCTTCCTATCTATTATCACATTGTATTGGTATGCTCTTAAAACGAAATGGAATTGCAAATTAATCGGATGATGAAATTACGTCGTAATGAGTTTACGTAACTAGGGTTGTACTCGGCAGAAGTTTTGCATTTATAAACTTACATATAGTATATGTATGCATGCCCTCTAGTCTTAAACTCAAAGCATATCCGCCCTTTACTCCTCTCAACCATAGTGATAAATATATACATTTAATTTCTGTATATTAATTTATAATTATAGCAAAATGCGATCGCACACATATGTTCCATCATTTATTGTAGATATGCGAGCAACTGCATTATAATTAAATGTTTTCATCTGGTAGTCCATATTTGATGCGCAAATTCATTATGCATAAAGCTCTACTGTAAATCGCTGGATTACAAAACGCAAGCACTCTAATTCACATAATTCCCCAAAGGGGTATATACATATGTAATATGTGAAATTATTATGGTTTTAGTCTAATTGAAAATAGTTCACAATAAAAGTATAGCTGATCTGATCAAAATTGACCCGGACTGGGTAAATTTTTGCATCCAAGAAAGACGGATCTTTCTTCCCCACGACAATGCGAGCTCTCCAACATCTTCCTACGTAAAAACAAACTAAGAGGTTCAGGTTGATGCGTTCAGAACGCATGTTTTAGAGATGGCTCAATGGCTCAGATTGATAAAAGTCGTTCGACAATTGGTTTAACCGCAAGCAAAATAGATGTTTTTGCAGGCGTAAAGCTCATGTAAAACCTTATTAGTAAACAATTTTTTTAATTTATGTAAAATACTCATCAATAAATCCTGCTCTTATTGCCATTAATCAGATCGCTTTAGGATTAGTTATTTTTTAGTCCTGTTTTAGTTTTATTTCTAGTTTTATACCAAAAATTCTTCTATTCGGTTATTGTTGTTGTTTCACCGCAGGCTGTCTTTATGATATGCAAGCACACGCAGAGATGCAAATCGAGTAGGATTGCTCTGCCCGTCATTACATTGTTACTATTTTCAAAATATGACAGCGAACACTCAGATATACTCCAATTTTGTTTTTTTATACTCTTGCAACTAGCTGCTACAGAGTATTACAGTTTTGTTCACCTAACGTTTGTACGTATCACCTAAAACTGGACAAAATGTTCGAATTTAAAAGTTTTTTTCCATTTCAACACCCTTACTTAGAAGAAAGAATCATTTTGCTGATTTTCTCCTCAAAAACCGGCGATTTGGGACACATTTTTTATTTTTATAAATTTCTGGGAAAACCTGAAACCAAAAATTTGCGTGATGGGTAGCATACGCAAAGGAGCGAAATTTGGAACACGGAAGCGGGCCCTCGAACGGATGTGGAATTAGGATATTATACTTCCGGTCCGAAGTCCTAACCGGAAGTCGTAAGCCGGAAATGGATGTAATTTTTATTATATTTATTTAATTTCCGATGTCTAACATCCGGTTAGGCTTTTAAATCGGAAATAGTGTACCGTAATCTTACTTCCGGTCCGGATGTTGTAAAGCGGAAGTATAATTTACATCCGTTTCCGTTTTATGACTTCCTTCTTCGTTTTCGGACCGGAAGTATAGTACCGTAATTTCACTTCCCTTCGGTGTCATATTTCCAATTCCTTCCCGTACGCATGTCTCGCTTCCGTGTTTCCAATTTCGCCCCTTTTCGTATGCTACTCTCATCACGCAAATTTATGGTGCATCCGTCGCCGCTTCAGAAAAAATTGCATTCAATTTGGTGCCAAAATCTCAGATTTCTACCAGGCGATCAGGAGCATGTAGCAAGCAGCCGCCGAATACAAGCGAATACAAAAATGCTTATAACTTCTAAACTACTGGTTGTAGAGAAAATATAGAAAAGCAGAAATTTGCAGAATCCCATGGGGCATATTTTTATAAAGGAAATTTTAAATTTGGATTTACCCAGAAATTTACAAAAATAAAAATGTGTCCCAAATCGCCGGTTTTTGAAGAAAAAATCGTCAAAATTATTCTTTCTCCTAAGTGAGGTGAGTAAGTGTTGAAATGGGGTGTGGAAGGATTTCCAAGTATTTGTCTATTTATTTCGAGTCCAAAACTTTTAAATTTTTGATGACACTTGGTATGCAGGTCTCTAAGTACAATAATTTTTACGAGTTTGTGGATCACGCCCACAATTTAATAAACTTTACACAAATAATGCCTTAGTGTATGCCATTATGACCAAAAATTGTCCAAATCCAATCAAAACTGTTCAAGCCTCTTGGTACCGAATATGTGGACCTCAGTACCTATAGTTGACTTCTGACTGGAAATATCGTTCAATGTGTCAGATGTACAATTGAAATTCAGACAAGATCCGTATTTCTGTGTATCGAAAATGGATTGAATTGGTGATTGTAGGTGAGGTAGCTCAATGAAACTCAGGTAACATTTTTTTTAGTATGTGGCATGATAATATCTAGTTAATAGATGAAATCGGGTCGATACTACCCCAACTTCCATATACTACGTATAATGATCTTCGTTTTTCTATCAAATCTTATGCTGAATTTGTCGACCAATGTATGTACAAGTATAAGTTAGATATACCTAGTATGTGTATATATAAAATTGCTTAGATTCCCATCCTCTGGTTGACGTTTTACATCTTAAGTTATTAATCTGTTTGATTCTTGCAAGTTGCAAGAGTATAGTAAAATGTTCTGTTGCACCCGAACTTAGCGCTTTCTTACTTGTTTTTTGTTTGGTTTTCTATACATTGAGTACCGAATGCATGTACATCATACATACTTATGTAAACACCTTGAACTTCATATGCCTACAGCACTATATTATTACATACATATGTACATACAAAGCATTGCAATTTTCGTTGATAAATCAACGAAGTTCACAGGCAACGGCGGTATTTCGAAAAATTGCATGCGCTCAGTGTTATCGCTTATTCGCCGCCAACGACAATAGAAAGAAAGCAAAAGCAACAATTATATTGCATAGTATTCATATATAAATAGTGTACACACACACACATAAGATAATAATAATAATTGTATGTATGTATGCTTGTTTAATGCGATGATGAGAATGATCGGCGCGGCTCAGTAATGCGCCGGAGCTGTTGCTACTAATTACAACGTACGAATATTTACGGAAAGCGCACAGATCAGCGCGAGCTTTGCAAACCGAAACACACGAAAAAGTCAGCATTGAAGTACAACTAGAATCAACGGTTATCAAAAGCAAAACAAGAACACAGATACCAAACAACAAAAAAAATATGTAAAAATAAAAACAAGAATAGTAACAATAATAATAGCAACAACAACGTCGCAGCAGGAAAATATTGTTTGTTGCACAGTTAAATATTATATGAGTTGCAAAATTATATTTGACCGATACATGCTTACATACAAGTACATATGTGTGTATGTATAGTATAAATGCTATATGTGCACATATGTGTGTTCATGATAAAGGCAAGTAAATGACACTGAGCATCCGAGTATTAATTTAGTGTGGTTTTCTATTCATTTAGCCGCTGTTGTTGCTCACGTTTTAATTAAAATATTGCTCATACTTTTATAACTTTTACATATTCGTATATAGTATTTCTTATATACAACGGTATTTAAGTGAATTTTGTGGTTTCTATTATCGCATTGATGTAATTAATGTACGACGGCAGGCAAACATTTAGTGTGGCATAAACTTGGCACTCATTTCAGTGTCGATGCGCTTGCCGTCGACTCGTTTGCATACCATACACTTGCACGGATCAACGCGACATCTAAGATACGCACTGACAAAACCACCTTGTTTACAACTTTTCAATTTGCCACTGCAACTAAATTGCATTACAAAAAAGAAATATTGAAGCAAAAAATATTAAAAAGTGAAAGTGATAAAAAATTTTGCGTAGAAAATGGTTTACGAGTCCTCATATGATAGTGGTCGCAGGCCACACAAACCCGACCTGACCCGTGGCTATTGGGCGGCGCCAAGTGATTTCGTATACACCTGCATTAGTTTGGGCTTCCGCATGGATGTCATATCGATGGGCTGGTTCATCTACCAACACATGGGCGGTAAGTCAACGCAGCGTCATCTGTATTTATATTTTTGTCATTCAAATGTGTTACAGTGTTGCTATATATAAATATTTGGGTGTGCTATAGTGAATATTTGTGTGTGTGTGTGTGTACTAAATATATATATAGCAGGTTGTGTGATAATTGGCTCTGAAGCACGCGTTTGTCATTATATTTAGTAAAAATTTGTTTACAAAATTATTTTTTTTTGGCCGGAAGGGAATTCCGCGTAATAAAAGTGGTTATCAAAGGTTTTCTGAATTAAATTTAACAGCAAATTTTTCGTAAAAATATTTGCAGCCACCACGAATGTATAATATACACTTAGAACATAGACATATGTATAATAATATGAAGCATCATTGCTGTAAAATTTAAGTGGTTTAAATTTCAAAAATATACCGAACAAAGTTTTTTCCAGTTAAAAAAAAATACGCAGAACTATTAATAAATTACTTTAACAAAATAAAGGTTTAAATGAAATAGAAAATATATTCGAACAGGCAAATCTCATTGCATAAAGACTTTTTATTTGCGCTTTTCTTAAAACTCAATAAAAAAGAAAAATAATAATAATAATTAATAAGAACTAGGAATTCGTAGCTTAATTTTCAATTTATTGCATTATATTATTATTTTTTTCAACAGCATATAGTATATATATTTATGTACTTGGATGCCAACGCTTTTCGCAATAGACCTTTACTAATGCTTTTTAGTGATAAGCGCTGTCTATCTGAATATGTTTACGCCTCTAATTTATTTGAATTCATATATTATATACATGTCAATAAATAACTGCACAATAACCTTTGACAAAGAGATAAGCTTAATTTATTTTAATATAAACTTACAGTAGGTGTTGAAATGTATGGTTAAAAATATTTTATATTTATATTTTTATATTAGTAATCATGACTGAAGAGTTATCTGCTCATTTCTATTTATTGAAAATAAAACAAATTTGAATCTCGGCTGCACCGAAGCTATAACAGCCTTCACGCTTGCATTTCTCCTTGTATTAAAGGGTATAAAAATACAGCATTAAAAAGTATAAAAATATCTTTTTCTAAATTTTGTTCGGTCAGTCGGTATGATCGCCATATACCATTTAACTGTCCGATCTGAGCAATGTAAATATAGCGTTGCTTTGCGAGATAATCCATATATAAACTTGTTAGGATATTTTCTGAAATAAAAAGTTAAAAAAACTGAGAGATTAGTAAGCGTATATATAGATAGACAGACGTACTAACATGCATGTGTAAATTGACTCAGCTCGTGTCCTTGATTAATTGTAAATATTTTCAAACTTCGTGGTAAACCTAATATAAACTAATATGTACCTCTTCAAAGTATGTGGGCTTAAAGTTAGAAGCGCTGCCCGCATGGGCTGAATTAGTATTGGATTTACCATTTTGATACACAATTGTAGGACCTTTATAATCTTGCTACTCCGTTTCAACGCTGCGCTCAAACCATTTGGTGCTCTCAATGAAACTACTTCCATATATCCGTTATGCTTTTGTGTACAATAATTCAATGTTTGTTGCCTAATGGTTTTCAAGTATTTTGTGTCGGGCTTGTAATAGAGCTGGAAATTCACAGAAACAGTGGAAAACCGCTTCCGTATTCCCTTTTAGCTTGCAGCTACGGGAAGTATAATATTGTTATATATTTCTAGCGCATGGTTTCCAAGGCCAATGCCAATTCAATAGTAGCTGAAAGTCTGTATATGCTTTTATTGCACCTAAAAAGTAGTTCCTTGATTCTCATCCTGTCATATTTGGGCTATATCTACTTTGTTGTCTTTCAGTTTTTTTTGTTTTTTGTTAAAAATCTATATAAAGCTTTCTTTTGATCCTTCCCAGCGGACATAGTATTGGCTCCAGCCTTGCCCTCTTCACCTACAAAACTACTTCTTCATTTACATCTAGTGGGAATCCTCACCTCGCTTTTGGGAAGATCTAGGCTGATTTACTTATGTTTAAATGCTTGAGAATAGTACTATGTACGTAACCTTTCAGGTTCTAACGTCCTAATTCCTTAGTTCTGATAGCAGGACGTGCTGTTACTTTCCAATTATACGCGTCGACGGGCCCTGCACAGGCTGTTCCTGGTATTATATATAATTTACTGATATCAATTATGTCTTTAATGCTGACCCCCAAACCAGTGCTCTACAAGTTAGATTTGGTCTAATGACGGCCGTATAAATCCATACTACTCGTATATTTGGTTTAAGGCCACGTCTTTTGCTAAGTATTCTTTTGCAGGTGCATTATTAATTTTTCAATGTTTATTTTCTAATTCATTTTGGTACTGATTTTAACCAAACTAGGTATTTTGCGGTAAGGAGGATTAAATCGAGGTATTTTTGCTTTTCTTGATAAAAACATCAGCTCCGTTTTACCTGGGGGAACATCTAGTCCATTTTTTGCACCCCATAGGTGTAATCTTCGTAATGATTTTTCCATGTTCAGAATCTCTCTCTCTCACTTTCTGTTATCTTGTAGGGCTCAAATGTTGGCAAACTGTAGTAGGCTTGTTTTACATGCACATAATTACTCATATAATTAATTGTAATCAAGTAAATTACTACCGCCGTATATTAAAGAAGCGATGTCGAATCAGATGGCAGTAAATTTGAAGCGAGATGTAATTGATTAATGTTTTTATTTATATTTAGCTATAGTATAATTATTAAATTAAATAACATGTTGCTTTTAAATACATTTCAAATATCTTTCACAGGTGCTGTTATACCGTACGTCGTCTGTATGTTTCTTTTTGTGGTGCCAATAATGGTGATTCAGTCATTTATGGGACAGTTTTCCAGCAGTGGTTTTATATCGGTGTTTCGTATATCACCAATTTTCAAGGGTATAAAAAACTCAAATTTAAAAAAATATTAATTTTAAAAACTAATAAATATAACAAAATGTTAAATATAAAAAAAATATTTAATATTAAAAAATCTCATTTCGCATATTGAAAAAGAATAAATTGCAAGCACTTTATTCTACTTTTAGGCTTGGGTTATATAAGTTTGGGCGTCAATTTGGCAGTGCTCACCTACTACAGTATGTTCGCTGCGGTGCCGTTACTCTATTTCTTCCACTCCATGCGCCCTACAATACCTTGGAGCTGTGAGGGCATGGAAAAGTGGTTCATAAACAGCACCGAAGTGAATGTTGAACATGTAAATATAATAACAGTATCTAAATATATATTTTAACAAAACAATTTTTTTATTTTATCAAAACAAAAAAATAAAAAATAAAAAACATATGGCAATAGTCCTGCAAACTTAAGGATGTAGTGGAAATTAATGCTAGCATGGCAAAGACCAACGATTCCTATAAATATATTGGCTATGAAGTGCCGTCTGTATTATTCTTCAAGTAAGTTAACGCCAAGTGCAATAATCTTTCACACTTCCACACTGACAAATATTATTAAAATACCAAAATGCAGCTCGATTTTCGGTGGTGACGATATTATGGACAACTATGAGTACCATAGTCCTTTTATGTTTTCGTGGGAGCTGCTACTTTGCACAATGCTTAGCTGGGGCATTGTCGCTGCCGTCTTTTATCGCTTCTACAATACCGAGTTGGTACGTATAGCATTATTTTAAAGCACTCATAACTTAACGTATGCATTTCTCACGCTTTATCTCCATTTTCTTTGCTTTCTGCAGATGAGCAAATTTCTACGTTACACCATTTGGGCATCGCTGGCTTTGCTGATCATTTCGGTTATACGTTTCCTGCTGCTATCACTCGATTTCAAATATATATTCAGTTATTTCATAGCAACTCCGCGTGAATTGGCTGAAGGCATACCGAATACACTGCTGTTTATCGTATCCGCTTTTGGTCCCGGTTGGGGTTCCATTATTGCTTTGGCTAGCTTTAATCGTTTCAAAACAAACATTATGAATTTCAGTTGGCTTATTTGTATAGGACAAATGTGCATTTTTATTGCTTACGGCATTTTAACGCACATAATTCAGGGCTATTTTCAATGTAAGTAAAATTCGAAAATTCTAAAGTTAAAAAATATATTTAGAGAACTCATTTTTAACAGCTATCATCGAACATTACGATGAGGTAGATAATTTGTATGTGTATGTGAATCATCACTGGGCTTTGTATTTATCGAGTGGCAGCGTAATGACCACGATGAGTTGGCCAAATCTCTGGTCAATGATTTTCTTTGGCATGCTCGCACTTATGGCGCTGATTACGATGGTAAAGATTTATCTATACTAATATAATAGAGCTATTTAAAGCTCTATTTACTTTTATATAATATGCATATAAGTAATCAATTTTTGATTTCTTTCTTGCAGATCACAAGCTTATTCTCTGTTTTCCAAAGCGTATTCGATGAATTCGAAATTCTGCGTGCGCGAAGAACAGAAGTCACTTTCGGCATCATTAGCATACTAGCCGTTTTGTCTCTGTACACGTGCTCCAATGTAAGTTTGATTCATTTTGTAAAGAGACTTGTTATTGGAAAATCTTTAAACACTAACTGAATGAGAAATCTGCTGTAGGATTCCACAACATGGCAATTAAATTTTTCTTTCTTAATTTTTTACGCTCAATTATTAATGATGACGAAAGGTAAAAATAATGAATAAAAAAACTGGCTATTATGTTATGATATGATGTGATGATGTGACGTGATCATATGATGTAATGACAGATATGATCTGATGATATCTGATATGATGTGATGTGATGATATGTGAGAAGCTGAAATGCCACATTTTTATATTACCACCTTTTGAGTATTGTGATGTCATGAAATATGATATGCTGCATTGCGATGTGATGTAACCATAGCATATGGAAGAAATAAAGAAAGTAAAGCTTTCTCCTACAACGTCCAGTCTTCGGCAGATTAAGTTTGAATCATCTAGGTCGCCATACTTTCATCAGTACCTTGGAGATCTGGGTATCACAGCGAATAGGCGTCTATTGCTGTACAAGCGGGATTATTCGTGTCCTCATCATCATCATCATTGTATTTACCTGACCTAACCTAACCCAACTTAGCCTAACGCAATCGAATATGATACGACACAGCACAAATAATGCGTTACCACTACAGTCATGTGACCTACTTATTTTTCTTCCCTTTACAATTGCAGCACGGTGTCGTTTTCTTCAGCGCCATGTCAATGGATACACTATTCACGCAAACATCACTGAATCTCTTTCTGCTTCTGGTCGTACTGTGGATTTACGGCCGCATACGCTTTCAGCGCGATATAGAATTCATGTTGGGTCAACGTTTTTCTACGTGGAAAGTAAATATGTTGCGGTTTGTTGCGCCGATCTGCCTCATCCTACTGCTAGTGAGTTGGCTTACACATACATATGTACTTACAGCTTCACATTTCAATATCAATGCACTCATATTTCCAAACAACTTCATGAGCTTCATTATTGAAAGCTTGAAAAACTTTGCATTACCACTAAAATCTTTCAATTACAGTTAATTTCGGTGGTCGCTGCGTTCTTCGAGCACAGTGTCGCCTCAATTGTAGTTCACATAGCTGCGGTTTTCCTCATCATTTTACCGTGGCTCTATTTACCCGGCTACATGATCTATGTGCTCCTACAAACATCGGGTCCATTCAAAATGCGTTTTCGCCGCTGCTGTCGGCCATTGGATTGGTATCCGCTTGAAATGGAGGAGCGTCAACGTTATGAGGAGGCCATGGGCAATATGGATATTACGCATCAGTTGAGTCAGATGGAAGATGAAGTTGTGCCATAACGAGTTAATCATGCTGATCTACGTCTGTTGGTTGTGTAATCATATAAAATGTGTATATGTATGTATATATTTACTATTGAAGAAATTAAATTGTGATTTGTAGACAAGAACAAACCGTATATGTATACACGTATTAATTTACAGATTTAGCAGTTTTTATTGTTGTAAAGAAATCAATACGAATTTGAACTCATATTTTTACGTTACCTTAAAGCCAAAGATGAATTTATAATATTCATAATTCTTTTTTTTATTAATAAATGTTTATATTATATTTTTGCTTATACAAATTATTTGTAATTTCTTATTATTTTTGTAAATATGCATAATATATACTTATGTTAATACTCAAAAAAATTCTGCTACATAATCATTACCAAGCTTTACATACATATATCTTATATATAAGGCAAATGTCTACGCACATTTTGTGACGTCACACTTGCGCTTTAGCCATCGACTCCACTCTGCTCTTATGCAGTTCACTGGTTAACTTACGTGAACGCTGATATTCCTCGTACTCCAGGCGATACTCCTCGTTTGCCGGCGTCCAATCAACGGCTTGTAATTGTCTGCGCACAGTCTTCAGTGGCGTGCCCTGGCCTCGCACTAATGCATAAATCATATATGCTGGAATGCATGCAATGGAAATGGAACAACTCAGCCAACCGAGTGCTATGGCCCAAGGTGGGTATATAATACCATTATAGGTTATATCGCGATTAAATATGATGCTAGTGAAGAACATGCCCTATTTAGGAAAAAACGCCAAATATTAATTTAAAATTATGATAATTTGCCTGTGCTCACAATTAATATAACAGGCGTGATGTATGTCCAACAAAACTTCCAAACGATTCCCGGTCTCTTGCCGATCATAAAGTAAATATCGGCAATGAAATTGTCCACGCCGTAGATCCAGGCGACCATAACCACTTCCAAAATGCATATGAGTATTACCGAAATTGACGCACAATACCAATCAAACAGTTGAAGTATGAACATGCCGCCCTGGAAAGCGAAAACATATGATTTATGATTGTTTAAAGCGATTATTTAGGTGGCAAGCATAAACTGCCTAGAATAAATTACAATTAAAATAAATATACTCGAGATTAGTGGGAGTTATCTGCCATATTAGAGGAAGATGTAGACTAAATGATCAATATAGTATTATCGAAATAAACGCTTCTGGGTGTAAAAAAAGATTTTTAATATCAAGATGCTGTTTCGGACTAATAAACTGAGTTCCTGAGAACTTTTAAGATTATGAATGAAGAAGTTATCAAAGAATTTTCTATACTAAAAGTAACAAGCACAAACCCCTTCTGCATATCAATCATGAATACTTTCCAGCTCATTATTTGTGAGAGTTCAACAAAATGAGAGGACGCTGGAGACCATACAAGCTATTATACTGTCCAAGCTATCTCTTCCAGGCTTACAAGTAAATTTATTACTTGGAACTGCGATCACAAAACAACTGCGGAATGAGTACATAAGAGATTTTGAGGTCATATATATACTGAGAGTATAATACATTTGTAACTTCTACATAAACAGCCTCACAAATCTTCCTATAATGTTTGGTTGAGCTCTAAATACTACCCGGCTGATTATAGCTGAACATAAAGTTATACGAAAAAGTACATTCAAGAAGTATCTGACCTTAAAGAATACACAAACGCAAAACCATCTCAACAATTCTCATTTCAGAGCGTTAAAAAGTCTGAGCGTAGAATCAACCTAAACTATATAGTAATTTCTTACCTTTGTTACCATAATTATTGACATTAAAAACATGATCATAACCGATCCCAATGTAACGAGAGCTTTATGCTGTCGCAGCTTTGGTATTTCATCGATGATCGACGATATAATCGCCTCGATTTGAACAAACTGAAAATATATTTCATTACAAAATATGTACAACTTTATATAGTTTCAGCCAACACTTACCGCACTATCCAAACCTAGAAGGAAGAGCATTAAGAAGAAGAGGGCAGCCCACAAATGTGGCATTGGCAGCATGGCGATCGCCTGTGGATATGTGACGAATGCCAGGCCGGGACCAGATGTTGCCACCGTGGCCACTGGTATGCCGGATTGGTCTGTTAGGTCAAAAGCATTAACAAAAGTAGGAAGTTTGATTTTTGCGCACTTACGCGAAAGGAAACCCAACACGGAGAAAACCACGAATCCCGCAAATATGCTAGTCGCACAATTCACAATCGGTATAACGAACGCATCGCCTCTAGCGTTGTTGCGAAAATTATTAAAACTAGCCATATTCACAATGCCTCCCCAACCCGGTCCCAACGAAAAGAATATCTGTATTGCAGCGTCGGCCCAAACTTTTAGATCCAACAACCGTGACCATTCCGGTTTGATGTAGAACAAAATACCTTTCCAGGCGCCAGGTAGCGTTACGCCGCGTATAAATAATACGAAGAGTATGAAGAAAGGAAAAATTGCGGTGAAGTAAACCACTTTGCCGACCTGGAGGAATATAGGAATGTTTGTATATAAATTATAAAAATAGTTATAAATTAAAAATTCTGAAGTTGGGGAAAAATACCTACCGTTTTTATGCCGCGTATGATGCAGACATACACCGAGAGCCACGCAAAGATCAAGCAATAAAACAGTGGCCATACCAAGCCGCCTAATTCCTCAATGCTCCCAGATATTTTCAAAATTTCGAAACTGTAATTCAAATATTTAAAGTAAGATTTCATGCATGTGCCAGCAATTAACATTAATACCCACTGAAAGAACTCATCGGCTGGCGTGCGAAACCCGGTGTGATGTGTAAAGTTGCGCTTCGCTAACTGTTAGGAGTATCAGAAATGTATATGGTATATAATTAATTTGATTGGCATTAGTGATGACAGTTTTTTTATTTTTAAACACAACCAAAATGTGTTGAGTCTAAGCCACGTTTAGAACGTAAAAAATATTGGTCCTGAAAATATTATGTCATCCAAAAGAACTTAACTTTAAATCTGATACGGCACAGAATGGGTTGGGAATAAAATACTAAGGAATACCAAAGGTCATATGCTGGTGAACGAGCTGACTGCGCGCTTCCGAAGCGCGTAATAAACCAATTTTCAATCAAGAACCAGCTATTTTATATTTCTTTCTAATTTGCCGCTAAACTTACTTACATTTTTAAAATGCATTAATTAATGGGATACGCCAAGCTTTGCTCTTTTCAACGACACCTTGTTCATCGAAATCGATCCATAATTGCAGAAGTTTAAAATTTTAACTGATCCCTACTGGCTGTTTCTGGGCGCCTGGTAGCGAAGCAGCGATTTGCCTACTGAATTGAATTCTGCCGCGTCGCTGGTGGACCGGGCGGAAAAAATTTAAATGCTGGAATGAAGTTATGACATAAAATATAGGGCAAAACATATGCAGCTAAACGATCATTGACTGCTTATCACAGATATTCTAAAATAGGAGTTAGCTAGTGAAGAAATTAAAATATCATCCATTCATGTACGGACATAGAGAGTTCGTACGCTCTGTGTGGTCAGTAATTAGCCAAACATTATACTTACATTATAAGTAAGGAAGGCCTCATCAGTTTTGCTGCAAGCGAACCTATTATATGCTTGCAACTTGCAAGGATCAAAACTAATAAATAAATAAATAAATCCCCGTAAAGACTCGATTCGATTCTTTTTTGACATACAGGCATCGCAGGAAAGGACTTTCTACGAATTTCAATAACATATCCTACAGATTTACCCAAAGTTTTTGTAACCAGGCACTGGAATCCCCATATTTGGAAGATGGGGCTTGAACAGTTATTGTCCGATTTTGACAATTTTTTGACTGGAGATGGCATACCACAAAGGCATTATTTGTGGAAAGTTTTATCCTAATATTATCATGGTGCTTGAATTGTGCACTGGATCATGAAAGAATCATATGGAATTCAAAATTGTGGTATATGTGTTGTGGTTCGATTTTCCTCAGAAACCAAATTTCTGGGCCAAGGTGCATTTGTGAGTTTTAGTATTGACTTCTTTGCACTTACATCCATAACCTCCACACAATGATCTGTGTTCCACACATTCTGGCAATCAATCCAAGGTAATTTTAACGAAAACAATTTACTTAAAAACATAATTGGATAGGCGATGATCACCGAATAGTAACAGGTACAAATAAAGTTGACAATCACTATAGCAAAGCCGGCGCCTGGAAATGAAAAAAAAACCTGAAATAATAATTTCAGAAATATTTTTTATTTTTGAACTAACCTTTAAATAACGGTGCCAAGCGGAAGACACCAATACAGCCAATGCTGGAAAATTGTCCCATCACAATCTCCATGAAAAATAATGGAATGCCGCAAAGGAATAACATTAACAGGTAAGGCACCAAGAATGCGCCTAAAAAACAAGCAGCGAATTTGGAAAGGAAAAATAGAGAAATGATAGAAAGTAGAAAAATTCATGACTTCAAATTGTAAAACAAAAAATCGCAAAAATGACAAGTAAAAAATGAAAGTAGGGAAGTTAAGGGAAAAAAAGAATTGAGCCTCCTTCGAGCCGGATTTGAACCAGCGACCTATGGATTTCAACATATCAAGATTGCAGTAGAAAATGGCAATGCGAAGCGTTTTATCAATTAACCCAATACCTTGATGATGTTCATCATTGGGATCGATTATTCCACAGCACCGCCACTCTATTTAACAACTGAACTTCTACAGTCCACCGCTCTACCAACTGAGCTATCGAAGGCGTTGCTTACCGGCAGGAAAATAGCACGCTTAGGCCACCGTTGGTGCGCCAAGCGAAAGTCAGCGCGCGCGCACACCACCAATGCCAAGAAGGAAGCAATTCCATACACAAAAAGTTCAACGAATGCCCCCACCACCCACATGTGCATGTATCTGTGTCCATGTGTATTCATTTGTCCATGTGCAGGTATGCCTGTACGTGTGTGAAACTGCAGCACGCTTTTGCATATTTCTTTGCGTCCAAACTAAAAATAGCTTGCAATGTGAATTTGACGAAAGCAACAGACAAAGAATTGTATAAAAGCGCATAAAAACAAACAGCGGCTGAGCAAAAACATAGCGGAATAAATGTAAGCAAAAATAAATAGAAAAATTACTGCAATTATGGTGCGAAGCAATTTTGTATTCTTGCGGCGTACGTCAGCGTCTGCGCGTGTGTGTGCAGCTGTGTGAGTTGCTCGTTGCTGCTGTGATTGCTGTATTTGCATAAATAAAAACTAAATTAACAATTGTAAGCAATTTAATAATGAACACTAGACTAAAGGTAGTGCTAATGTGCGCAACAAGAAAAAATTAAATAAAAACGTTAATCAAATCGTTATGATAATGAATCGAGAACGGCTTAAACTAAGTAGTTAAGTATTTTATTTATGGTAAACAGGGTATATGGGGTTTGCAACGAAGGAAACCTATATAATTTATACTAATATATACGTATTTAAATGATGAGCGTGACCAGCTGAGTTGATTTAAAAAAAATCTAAAAACAAGTCTATATGCGCCAACTATTCCCTCATTTTTTGAGATATCGATCTGACATTTTGTACACGTTCTTTTCTTCTCAAGCAGCTACCCCTTTGTCGGAATCGCCGAAAACGGACCATCATCGGAATCATGTCCTCGTAGGGCAACTTTTTTAATTAACGGGATATCCTCATGAAATTTGAGATGCGCTACAAAGAAATTGTTTTGTTTGGACTTTTATAGCATATAGCTGTCATACAAACTGAAAACTTTTTTATTTGACAACGTAGCTTCACAAAATTTGGCATGTATTATTACAAAAGGCAGCGCTACGTTCTTCGAACATATTGCTCAGATCGGACTTCACTATAGTATATAGCTGCCATACAAACTAAAGAAATAACTTTTTATGCCTTAAGAAATCCACATGGGATGAATTTTATAATGAAGTTTACATTTTTCTTGTTTTTCTTTACCTTTTTTCATTTTATTTATTTTATTTATTTTTTTAATTCCATGCGCATACTTACCGCCACCGCTGCGATAGCAGAGATATGGAAAACGCCATACATTGCCAATGCCCACCGCATAGCCGATGCAGGATAACATAAACTCTGTTTTTGAGGCCCACTGACCGCGATTAGCATCACGCTCGGCGGTTTTTGCACCGGCGTTTATGGACTTGGCGGACGTGATATTCGTGGGCACTTGTGTGTAAGCGTCGGCTGGTCCATTGCCAGGATGCGAGTTGCTGCGGCTGAACATTTTAGTTAAATTGTTGTACTTAGTTACGCAAAAAGTTGATCTAATAAGTACTTTACACAATTGGAAACAGCAAAATACAAGTTTTTAAAACTTGTTTTTAATATTGGCAGTGCTTTTGCTTGAGAATATACACGATTTCTACACGGTACACGGTATTTTGTATATCACACATCCGTACAGTACACCAGAGTTTAACAACCGACACTAACAACTTTAAATAATTTTATAAACATTTTTGATAAAATTCATTATAAAACAAACCGTTACTTATATCACAGCAGCTTCTTTTTATTTATACATATGTATATGCATAATATTTACGCATGAATTACCCAGCAGTGCGTATGAGTAATATAGTTTTTGTATCCCACAGCATTTATCACTTGTTAACTTTTTTGTTGTTATATCTCTAAACTTATTACACAAGAATAATTACTTTTAAAAGGAATACGCGCAAGGACCAAAATTTTAGCACTACTCAATAACCCTCACAGCTCTAAATTGCTTGCTCTTATCAGTTGTGCCATCACTGTACTTAACGTTACCGATCACTTGAGTACATCACACGTGCGCCGTCCATCGATAACTGACTCAAAATCTCTTGAGGCGTGCAGTTTTTAGTGTACGTCCATAAAATCAACAACGAATTTGCGTATTTTTTTCTAAACACTTGCCCATCTGTCTGCCCGCTTTTGCTTTTTATAGCAAGCAATTTTCTAAATAGTAATCATCATGCGCTCCCACACTGCTGCTTGAGCGTGTCTGTGTGCTTTTTGAGATTTTATTGCCATTCAAATGACACTTCACAAATGGCGCGGCTAGTTGATGGAAATCTTGGTGGTGACGTCGCACAATTTCATGTAGCACATGCACACACATTCAAACATGCAGTGTGGTTTCTTTGCCTGCGAAGGCGCTCTGTTAAAATAGTCGCACTACTTAAGTGAATTTAGCAATGACTGCGCCGAGACGAAAGATTTAACACCTACAAAAACTAAATTGAGATCATTTGAAATTGCGCTTAAAATTAAGCATTAACTGTGGCATACATATATGTGCATATGTGTGTATTATGGTATGCACATACATATGTAGTTGTGAACATACATATGTATTTGTGTGGAGCTACATAAATATGTGTGAATGTGAGAACACGTGTTGCTGATCTATTCAGAATTATACCAGGGGTCTAATGCAAGGAAAGAGAATAAACGCTTTATATGCAACTAACAGTTTATTGGGTCGATAACAGTAGTGGTTAAAAATTGATACCTACATATATTCGTTTGAGCAGATCACTCTCCATAAGAAACAGGTAATTAGAAATTTATGATACAAAATTCAAAAAAATTGCCTAAAACAACGCCCACCTCACACTTAACGCTGCTTTATATGCATATTTTCCACGTAATATATACAGAATATACATCAACCCTACAATTTTTTGCTCACACGAATACTTTCTCCCCTTACTTGTTTAATTTTAGTTCATCGCTGTTTTTATTTTTAGAAAAATCCATACGCCAAACAATGCTCTTAATTATTCACAAAAATTCACATATTCATACATACATAAATCTGCATTTGCATTGAAATATGCAATAATGCAGAGGCTCTTAACTTAACACTTAGTATACTTTACAGCATCTGTGCTGCCTAAATTCATGCTTTATGTTTTTTTGTCGCCTAACGCGGCAAATTCTGAATAAATACGAAGTAAAATTCGTGAAAGTGTGTACAGTACGAAAAATATTACTTTACACTTATTTTTCATTTCTATTAAGCACTCTGTATCCTTTAATTTTTCTTTTGAAAGCAAAGCCAAATTTCAATAACACAATTTATTTACTAGGGTCGTTAAGATATATATATTTTTTTTTAAACAAATTAATATATAATTATTAAGAATCAAAATCATATTAACACTAGAAATCTCTTCTTCTCGATGACACCCTGTAGCACTGCATTATCTTCAATTGGCTGTCATTCATTCGTTGGAATTTTTGACAGCTTGGCGCAAATTTCATAATTGTATGTTTCTTTGGTTTAAAATTTGATTGCAATTGTACATATTTTGTGTTTTTTGTATTATTTACGTTTATAGAGTGATTATCAATATTGCCTATTTATATATATAACATACGATGGCGCCTACCAAGCACGCAAACGGAAGTGTAACTGCCGCAGCTCTGACCACACTTGGTGAATCTGCAAATGATTCGGCCACACAGCAGGCGCTTAGTTATGTGCGCGATTTTTGTACGCATGCCACAAATTACCGAAACCAACAAACTATCGAATCATTGGCATTGCTAAATCGCTCCGCTTCTTTACTGAGCACAACTGTGCAACCTCAATTATTTAATCCCTTACAATTGGAAACATCCAAACTTTTCATAGACTTGCATGCAGTGATGGGCAATTTAGCTGCAGACTCTGATGCACTGTGGGCCTGCGTCGCGCTTTTGCAACATTTAAGTCGCAATTTGACCGCACGTCGCGCATTAGTGCAGGATTTTCGTTTCGTACCGTTGTTATCTTTTGTGCTTAAACGTTCGCATGGACAAGAGAAGATTCAAAAGTTATTAACGCTCATGCAGGATTTAACATATGGCATACAAATAAGCTGGGAGGAACCATATTTAATAGTTCTACTCGAACAGCTGGTAAATTTAATATATCAAGCCACTGAAGAAAGCGAGGACAGCCTGGCACAGTCGGCGCTGTCCGTGTTAATCAATTTGTGTTACAAAAATTTTGTGGTGATGTTTCTATTCTTACGTTCGGTGAATATTTCAAATTTTACGAAACGTATACAAAGCTTTGGTATGCTGGCAAGTAAAATGTTGATCATACTCAGTGAAGATACGCATGCGCCGAATCAAAAAGATTTGGAGTTATTTATACGTTCAACGTTTGCTACCGTTGAGGAATGTATCAAAAGTTGGAACGTGCCGTACTTACAGCATTTAATTGACTTTCTACTGGATTCCAAGTCACACTCGTGTCTACATCGCTCAATGCTAAGCTATACACATTATTGTGAAGATGTGGAGCGTCTACTTAACGTATGTATTTCTAACTTAATTGACTTATAATATTAAACGGTCGTATATCTATTTTTATTTACGTTTAATAATTTGATTTATTATATTAATCGGTATTATTTCAGCAATTGGAGTCCTGCGGTCTCATAGAAGATGCAGAAGAGCACATCTCTAAGCAACAGCATACATGCCTAAGTTTAATTTTCCGACTGATACGCTATATCTTACAACTGAGCACAATTCCTCCGATTGATAGCCAAGAAAATGTAATAAGTCTGGACTCAAATGTACCAAGAATATTTGAATTGCTTGGCAAGTGGCTGGATTCCGATATATGTGGTGTTGATACTGTGCACTTACTAAATGGTTTAATAACATTGGGTATTTATCTCTTTACAAATTTTTGTTGATTTTTATTTATTTGAAATAATTTTGTCCCAGTTCCTAAGGAGTCGATACCGGCACGCATTGCACGCGATCCCTCGTACATCGTGCAATTAATTAGTATATCCGAAAAACCAGAAACTAGCGCACGCCACATATCCGCTATCCTTCAACTCCTATCATCGCTATTACATCACCCAAAGACTGAAAAGTTGGTCTTATCACGTATAACGGAGTCATATTTTGACAAAATGTTTGCACCGCTAATAAGCAGTGGCCGCACAGATATACCGCTGAATGCAACAACACCAGAAGAGATCGAAAAATACACCTACTGCCTGCTTTTATTAATTAATTTCGCAGGTGTGGCGAAGAAGGCGTATTTTGAGAAATGTTGCACGCTCCTGCAATTTGCAACCATACAAAATGCATTGGCACGTGCCATGGTCGGTGGCAGTGAGGAGGTGTGCGGAGCCGTTTTTCAAATTTCGCAATTCGAACGTTTCCCACAGGTCGAAGTTGCAAATGTAAGTGGTCGATTACCTTATTTTTGTTCGTTTATTTACATATATGTATATGTATTATTTTTTTATCCTTAGCAAATCTCGAAACTGACACCCTACAAAGGTGTTGGCGGCAATAATAACTCCACAGCAGACAGTGATCAGTGGCAAAGGTTGAATATTATAATGAAAAGTCACAAAACGTTTGTGGGCAAGGAAATGGAAGAACGTCTAAATGCGCTGATTGAACTGATAAGCAGCGCGCATCGTAACAATCAGTTACAGAATGTCGCTATGTCGCAGATTATTGAGTTATTCAATTACAAAAGTGAAATTTTTAGCTGCTCTGAGAGTTGCATGCAAAGGCGTTTGGAAATCGCTAGTGAGGAGGTAAGTGGTGTTGTTAAGTTATGTGTAGCGAATTTGAAGTGTTTATTTAAGAAGTGTATTTAAGAAGTGAAGTGTTTACATATTTATTTTTTATGTTTATTTTTTTAATAATATTTTATTAAATTTTTTTATAATTTTTATTTTTTGTTTTTGGTTTTATGATTTTAATTTCTGATTTTATTTTTTTATTATTATTTATTTTTTTTTAAATATTTTTAATTTTTTGATTATTATTTTTTATTTTTAATGATTTTTTTATTTTTAATTATATTTTATTTAATTTTTGTATAATTTTTTCTTTTGTTTTTGTTTTTGTGGTTAATTTTTTTATTATTATATTTACTATTTTTATAAATTTTTTTATTTTTAGATCACAAATTTAACGCAGCGCATCAATTTGCAAAATGCTGAGTTGCAAAAATATGAAATGATGAATTTCGAGCTACACGTCAGTCAAGAGGGGTAAGCTAAACTAACCTAATGTAAATAATTACGGACTTTAATTTATATAAATACTTGGTTACAGCTTACAAACGCAATGTCAAGATTTGAAACAGCAAAAAGACAATTTGAAACACAATTTGGCGAGTTTGATGAAAAAGTTGTCAGAACAATCGGAGTCGTTGCAAATAAGCGAAAAGCGCTTGACCGTTAAAGTCTCCGAAGTTATAGGTAATAAAAAAAGCAATGTATATTTATATATATGTATGTATAT
The DNA here is from genome assembly GCF_016617805.1 of Bactrocera tryoni. NCBI lineage: Eukaryota > Metazoa > Arthropoda > Insecta > Diptera > Tephritidae > Bactrocera > Bactrocera tryoni. The sequence goes on from NC_052500.1 coordinate 13,348,687, forward strand.
GCATATTTATTATATATCATATTTACTTTTCATAATTATTTAACAATTTTAATTATTTATTTGATCTAAAAACTCTTCAAAATTATTTTCTAGTATTGCAAAAGGAGAATGGCGAGCTGAAGGAGGAACTGACTACAAAAACAAAGGAGCTAGAGAAAATGCTAACCAATTCCCGAGAAAATGTAAATACTGATTATGTCTTTCGCCGTATTGAAATGGATTTAAATTTTTTTGCTTTTCGTTTTTAATTTTTTAGGCAACACGCATAGAAAAGCTGAAAAAGTCGATCGCTGCCTTCGAATTAGATATAAAAGAGAAATCACGTCTTATTGACGAGCGCGAACGAGAGTTGAGCAAAACACACAAGCTTTACGAAGAACAGAAGGATGCAAAGAAGAAATCCGACGACGTTATATCCGTGTTGGAGGCGCAAATCCAGGACAAAAATGAGCAAATACGCAATTACGAGTTAGAGCTGAGTGAAACAGAGGAGTTACGCAAAACCATAATGAGCCTAATGGAAAGTAAAAAGCCCAAACGAAAAACGTAAATTCAAGACTTTTTCGTTAGAGTGTCATAAGACTTAAAAAAAAAGTAAATTTCATTAAGTTTAGTATTATTAGAAATATTTATTTCTTTCTGTATAGAAAGAACTGAGTTAGGGAAAGTTGTGGGAAATTTTCGGTGTTAGAAATTTGTTTTTTTTACAATAGTAGTTCGGCGCTTATATTACTAAATACATATTTAGTTAACATTTTAATAGTATATATACATACATACATTACGTTTGCATATTCGATTTTCAAATGTAATAATGAACATATTTCATTTACATTTCTTTTATATATATATTAATCTGTCAAAATAAATTTTTAACAACATTCTTAACATGCATACCTTATATGACTCCCAAATGTTTTGTAAAATGTTTGCAAATGTGCTTCTATGCACAGCACCGCACACTGTTTAGTATCACTTGTTGTTACGTTGTAATTGTTAAAGCTTTGTTTTTGTATTTTTTTTGTTTTGTTTTGTAAAATTAGTATATATTGCAATTTGAATTAAACAGTTATGTCAAATTCGCTGCAAACACTGCCAGCGTTAGCAGCAAGATCGCTGAGGCTATGCTGCGCGCAGCTGCATTGCCAGATCTGCTTTCCACATCGCCATCACTGCCACCGACGGGACGAGATGCGCGCTTCTCCGCCTTCTCGCAGAGCGTGCCGCAGTTGGCGTGCTCGCATATATCGCAAACAACGGATTTTGGCGCACGGTAGAATTGACGCGCCCGACGAGCTGCGTACGATATAGTTTTATAGTTATGAATAGCTAATATATATGTATGTATATGTTTGGACTATGTTCTTACCATTATCATAGTAGTCGTACATGACTACTGGCACCAGCTGATGGCCGGTTACTTTGACAGTTTTGTAAGCATGCAAAGTTGGACAAACCTCCCGTCTATCCAAATAGTCGAAGTAAATTACGACGACTGTATTGCGGCGTTGCGTCTCCACACGCTGAAGATTCGTTAGAATATATTAAAGTTCGATAGCCGAAAACAAATAAAAATGTAATGCAGTCATTACCTTAATCCTTTCGCTGGATTCCAGGGTAGGCAATGTCTCGGTGTCGACGACAAAGCCACTGGGTAAATATATTTCCATTACAGCCATATTAGAGCGACTAGCATCACCCTCTACGGACACAAAACTAAGTAGTGCAAAAAAATTAAAAAAATGTGTTAGAATTTCCTAAAAAAATTGAGTTTACTCCTTTAACGCTCACCTAGCACAAGCCGACAAATGCAAGTAATCCGAATGTGAGTTGCGATTCACTGTCGGATCTAACACAAACCTCGGCCACGCGCTCGTCACATTCGTATTGTAAGTGTAACTAAGTTGTGCGAACGCCATGCCACGCCCTGTAGCCGATATGGTTAAATTTTTTATGGTATTGGGTAGCTGTGGCCGAAATAATTTTGGTTAAATACTAGAAATTTTTGTATTATAATCAATTGTACACTCACCTCGTAGCTTTGCAGCGCCAGCGAATTCTGCGCATTCACAATAAGCATAGTCTCCGCGCCCTGTCCATATTGGACATTGATCTGTACATTATTCGCTTGGCTCGAAAAGCGTTCGGCAAAGGACATCAGCGCTTGTATGCCAACCACAGTATCCTGCGAAGAGACGAAACCACCGAAGACATTACGCTGATCCGCCAGCCACTTCAGCACTGGCAAAGCGTCGCCGATCAGATTGTTTTCGAGCAACGCGAGCGCCGCATATGATGAGATCTCAATGTTGACCGAACGTGTGCGATTGTACCAGGGTGAGGGCCCTTCGGCGGTTGGCGCTGTCTTATTCCACCACTTTTTGCCATCTGTAAGAAATTACCGTTAATAGATAGGTGGTGATGTGGAAAATTTGCAGCGGTGTACAAACCTTCATTGACGGCCATTGCATCGAGCCGTTGCAGAAAAGCGCTTTTTGAGTTGTGATTGGCGCGGGATAGCACGTAAGTACCAATGGCTGTTGCATGCAAATCGTTAGAATTATCCAGACCACGAGTTAGGTAGTCTAAAGCCTTGTTGAGGAGATTCGTGTATTCGGGATAGGATTTCTGTGGAAATGAGGAATGAGTTTAAAACATTTTAAATTTTATGTTATGTACACAGATAACCATTAACACTTTTTTATTATTTATCGTTATCATTTATTTTCTTGAATTATTATTTTTGTACCAGTTTTTATTAGCAACCAGATATCACCTAAACTGGACAAAATTTTCAAATTTAAAAGTTTTTGACTCGTAATAAATAGAGAAATATCTGGAAATCCTCCCACACCCCATTTCCACCCCCTCACTTAGGATAAAGAATAATTTTGACGATTTTCTCTTGAAAAACCGGCAATTTAGATCACATTTTTATTATTATAAATTTCTGTGTAAATTCAAATTTAAAATTTCTTTAATAAAAATGTGCCCCATACGATTCTGCACATTTCTGCATTTTTATATTTTCTCTACGACCAGTAGTTTAGAAGTTATAAGCATTTTTGTATTCGCTTGTATTCGGCGGCTGCTTGCTTCATGCTTCTGGTCGCCTGGTAGAAATCTGAGATTTTGGCACCAAATAGAATGCAATTTTTCTGCAGCGGCGGCGGATGCACCAAAAATTTGCGTGGGGCATTGCATATGCAAAGGGGCCAAATTGGGAACACGGAAGCGGGGCATACCCATGGACCGGAAACCGGAACAAGTCACCGACCGGAAATCAAATAACGGTACCACACTTCCGGTCTGGGACCTAAACCGGAAGTCACCAACCGGAAACGGATGCGCCGGAAGCGGAAGTTGTGGACCGGAAGCGGACATCTGCTCGGCCGGAAACATGTTCTGCTTCCGGTTCGGGTACACACCGGAATTGTTGGACCGTTATTCCATTTTCGCTCGGCGCTCAGTTCCGGTTTCCGGCCAGATATATCCGTTTCCGGTTTGTGACTTCCGGTTTGGGTCCCACACCGGAAGTGTGATACCGTTACTTCATTTCCGGTCGGTGATCTGTTCCGGTTTCCGGCCCGGGAGTACGTCCCGCTTCCGTGTTCCCAATTTGACCCCTTTGCGTATGCAACGCCCCACGCAAATTTTTGGTGCATCCGCCGCCGCTGCAGAAAAATTGCATTCAATTTGGTGCCAAAATCTCAGATTTCTACCAGGCGACCAGAAGCATGAAGCAAGCAGCCGCCGAATACAAGCGAATACAAAAATGCTTATAACTTCTAAACTACTGGTCGTAGAGAAAATATAAAAATGCAGAAATGTGCAGAATCATATGGGGCACATTTTTATTAAAGAAATTTTAAATTTGAATTTGCACAGAAATTTATAATAATAAAAATGTGATGTAAATTGCCGGTTTTTGAAGAGAAAATCGTCAAAATGATTCTTTATCCTAAATGAGGGGGTGGAAATGGGGTGTGGGAGGATTTCCAGATATTTCTCTATTTATTACGAGTCCAACACTTTTAAATTTGAACATAAACGATTAGTTTTTGTTAAATAATTATTTTTTGACAATCGGCAGTCCAGATCTGATGGCTTTAGATGCCTTAAATGTTTATGTCTAAATTTTCAAGAGATGCTCTCCTCACCTCACTTTTCGCTCTCTTTAATGCTCGTTTGCTGCCCCTTCTTTCTTATCGGTTAGTACCTTAGTTTGGAATAAACTTCCAGAGTTAGATACAATAAAGAAGACATGAACGATAAGGAAATTTGACCTCTCTTACAGAGTTTATTCCGAAATCGTTGGTATGAATTAGGGCAATGATATAGAAATTTATGTATTTAGGATAGAAGTTTGTTGACAAATTCATTAAAGAAAAGCCTTGACTTTAGATCATCTTCGGATAAGGCATGATTTAGATGTCTAAAAGTACTTATGTATATAAGCATATGTGTACATATGAACGAATTGTTGCTACATGCTTACTTATAATAGGTGTAAAACCGCTGTATAACAGTGACAGTGTGAAAATGGGCGAAATTGGACAACAACCACGCCTATTTCTTTCACTTCCAGTACACAAATCAAGATGTAACTAAAATAACGGGATACAATTTTGCACTAATAAATCATTTAAAATATTCCACCTCATGATCAAAAATCGTCCAAATCCAATCAAAGCTATTGAAGCCCCTTGGTACCTATAGTTGACTTCTGACTAAAAATATCGGTCAATGTGTGAGATATACAATTGAAATTGAGACAAAATCCGTATTTCTGTGGATCCAAAATGGATTGAATTGGTGATTGTATGTGAGGTTGCTCAAAACCCAAGGAATAGCTTTTTAGTATGTGGCATGATAATATCTAGTTAATAGATGAAATCGGGTCGATACTACCCCAACTTCCATATACTACGTATAATGATCTTCGTTTTTCTAACAAATCTTATGGATCTGGATTTGTCGGTTTACTTACTATTTACGTTTTTTTTAATTATTCTTTTAATTATTTATTTATTTTTTTTGTAATTAATTATTCTTATTGTTTTTTTATTATTTACTTTTTTATTTATATAGTATTTCGTTATTATTTTTTTCTGAAATTGTTCATTTTCTTATACATATATATATATTGAGATTATTTATTATTATAATTATTTATTTTTCTTTTAAATTTTTATTATTTTTTATTATTTAGTTTTTTTATATCATTATTATTACTTATTTTATTATTTAGTTTTTTATATCATTATTATTACTTTTTTGGAATTGTTTATATTATTATATAATTGTTTTATGTTATATTTTTGTTACATATTTTTTTTATTTTTGAAAATTTTGATTGTTTTTATTTTCAATAATTTTTTATTTTTATTATTTATTTTTTTGTTATTATTTCTTTCATAATTTTTTCTTTGTTTGGAAATTAATTAATTTTGTGCGATCAATCGCTTCATTTCACTTACCACGTTCTCCATAAAGGCCAACGTTACAAATGCCGTTAAGCTCAAGCCTTCATCACCGAAATCCTCGAATACATCTCCTCTCTCTTCGAAGCCGCCGTCAGCATTTTGTGTGCTAACTAAATATTCCAAAGCACTTCTCACAATCGCCTCATCCACGTAAATATGCGGTGCTGCTTGCCGTAACGCACGTGCCACATAGGCGGTTAGCCACGTAGAGCCTCGCTTCTGCTCTATGCCAAAAGCGCTGAAAGCACCGTTCATATGTCGGTAGTAGAGTAAATGCTGATAGCCCACTTCCAGATTGTGTTTGATACGCTGTTCAATGGCCGGGGTCAGTTGGCTGATGCGCTAAAAAAAATTATTATTTTCATTTCAAATTAATGTTGATCAGACGTTTTATTTGGTAAAAACTTATTTTCGATGTAACTATTACCTGCAGATAACGTAGCACCAATAAGTTGGGCATAAAGTGCACCATGGTCTGTTCACCGCAGCCCGTAGGCAGCAATATCAAATGCTCTATATTTCCCAGCAAACTACCTATAACATCACCGACGGCAGTCACTTGTATTTTGGTTGAGTCGGCAATTGCATTTCGTGGCACCTTGATGGTGATGTTCGTTTTGGTTTGTGGGCTTGAGCTGAGCTCAAAGAGGAAGCCGTGATTAACCGTTTCCGTTGCGCCTGGATATTCGACAAGTAGTGTCGTTTCGATCGTGTCGGCAGCCAGCTGAGCGTTGGCCACAGCCTTAACATTAATGGCGCCGACACGTTTGGGTTTCACAATAAAAGCGACAGGTTTCACAGATTGCGCTAGCACACGCACTTTGCGACTTCGATACAATTCGATTTCTGGAAAAAAGGCGATGTTTAGAAAATGTTGCGGTAGGTGAGTTGTTGCGTGCAAAATTTTTATATTCGAAATTGATGTGCATTATTTACTTGGTGTGGGATCGCCGTTGCTGTCGAGTGGTGGGAATTCAAAGTCCTGCGCGGTATTGTAAAATGTGACTTCCACGTCCAAATCGCTGTTCTTATTGTTGGTGATAACGAATGGCAAAGCGATGGTCTCTCCTACGTAAAAATAAATTTATGATAAATAGAAATAAATGGATATATGCAGTAACGTCTTTACCCTTTCTAATCGAATATGGCACTTCGGTGGTAATATAGAATTCCTTATATGACTGCAGTGTTTTCGATGATTTCGTCAAACCCAAACCGGTTATTGGATCTAGTGAAAATGCGGACAGCGCCCATGAAGTCATGGAACTAGGTATGCGACGATGTAAGGTCGTACGTCCCTCATTACCCGCCGACATGTTTAGGAAGAGCCAAGTGTCCGCCGGTTCATGCATCAAATATATGCGCGGATTATGCCAATAGGGTTTGGGCGTATAAGAGAAAGCGTAACGACCCTTCCCCGGTGCCAAAGTGTTCACTTCGATGTGATGTGCTGGCCCGATATCAGTCTTTCGTATTGTAGTCAACTTATTGTCGTCATCGTCATAGTCACGCAACAAATTCGGTGTGGTTTCCGGTTCTGGAAATGACGAAAATGACTATTACCGCCATACATACGAACTGCAAGGTGCTTACCCTTTTCGATTATGAAATCCGCATTCGACATTGTTATAACGCCCGATTCTTTGCCAGGCGAACCGCTTTGAGTATTGACATCGCGCAGTTCATAGGTTTTTAACGCTGTCATTAGCCCCTCATAGCTGAGATCGTTGCCTAAAACGCAAAGTTATATATTAAGATAAGTTCAGCTGAGCTAAAAAAGGAAAAAAAATCGCTTACCTTTTCTTATATTCGCCGCATTTTGATCAACGAGCATTAGTCCGACATACGAGTAAGGTTTTGTTGTGATTGTTATATCGATGTCTTGGCCTGGCGGTGCTTTAAGCGGCGCTTCCACTTGCACCTAACAACGAAATTCATAATAAATATTAATAATATTTTTTTATATTTACTCACATTGTTTATCAAAGTGTGCTCGAACTCGATCACTTGCTCGTCGTAGATAAACTCTCCATTCACCACCATATAGATGAGGAGCTTGGCGCGCGGCATCATAGCGAATGTGGCCAAAAATTTGAAAGTATGATAGTTGCTGTTATCCACCTAAAAGTAGTTTATTTTATTATTAATTTATTTTGAATGTATTTATATATGTATATTAATAATATTATTCATTTAAAAATGATTATATTGGTTATAATGAATATTCCTAAATTTTATATAGATATAAAGTTCGTACCTGAACAGCATGAGATGTTATAATATCGCCACGCCCTACAATTTGATACACAAAATATTTCATGGGTTCATTGGAACGAACAGCTACCGCGACATCCTGGTTTATCATAGGCCTAAAAAACAAGAAACGGAAAAAAACGTTAACTTCGGCTTCACCAAAGCTATAATATCCTTCACAGATGCAATTCTTATAGTATAAAATGGTATACAAGATCTTATGCTTGACTTTGATCGGTCAGTTTTTATGAGAGCCATAGAATATGGAACAATATATTGAGAGCTTCTGCCACTTTCTGGATAATAATTTAAGCATTATTTCTTCATGATAGGTTAGGTTAGGTCAATCTGGTAGACCAATAAGACACGCATAGACCATTTTGGTACTTTGCGATACCAGATGGAGTTCGCTTGCTAAGTCCAGAGGTGTAGTCATCGTTTAGTGAAGATAACTTGTCAATTAAAAAAATTTTCCATATAAGAACTTCATTTTGATCGGTTAGGTCGTAGGGTTGATCCAAAAAAAAGTTAATCATGAATGGATATTCGTCCTTTGTGTTACCCGCGAACTCCTAAAAGTGGATCACAAGATCGTTATAGATCGACAAAGTGTTTTGAGCTAACCACAAAATTAAGGCAGTTAATATTAAATCGACTATTCGCTAGGTTCGCCAAAGATGTGTCTACCGAGATATCTCAATCTCAGTGTAGCAGAAGCCGGACAAAAAAGATATTGACTAGACAATTCTACCTCTAAACAGCTTTAGCAAAGAACATCCGACTGAATATTTAGCCTCACCGTAGCCGAACCCATTGGACAGTGTTAGTCAGAACATATAAAATTGCGGAGAGATTGACTTTACTAAAAGCCGGTAGTTCAGATGGCCTCTTAGGGTTCACTCTGGGCTAGTCGGTTAGTTAATATGGCCTATAATGGTCCAATATAAATGGTTTTGACAAATAAGCAGCTTATTGGAGAGAAAAAAACATGTGCAAAATTTCCGAATTATATCTCAAAAACTGAGGAACTAATTCAGGTATATAGAGAGGAACGGACAAACTTAATGAAGAGAAAAATTGGCATTCTAAAATACTTCTTTCTGATCAGCATGGACATTTCTGATCAGAAGGGAAATGGATATTGATTTCTTTCTACTTACTTGTCATTCAATATTTTTGCGGTAATATAATTTTTGCTATGCAAGTGTTTACGTGGTATTTTCCCTACGTCCGTAATAATGCCAATATAGTTCACCTGTGGAGAAGAAGATTGAATGTTAAATACTACTATATATATACATATATGTATATGTATCTCGAAGAAAGAAACTACGAATCTTTGTTCTTTGAATTAGTAGTGATTACTAGAAATAACATTTTTTACTTTTGCTTTCTAAACCGTCTTTTCATCATTGCTTTCTACCCACAACTTACAATAACGGAATGATATTCATCCTTATCACCTTCTGGCACTGTAAATTTCATTTTGAATTCACCATTCGTATTGATACCATATACAGTTTTATTGTACATTTCACTGCTACCATAGACATTAGTTAGATATGCTGTCGCCTCGGGTGGAAAGTCTTTGAGTTGAGCACCATCATTGCGTACAACTTTTGCCTGAAATCAAAATTTAATATTTCTATTTATTTATAATATTTATTATCGACTGCATTGTGCTCTATTTCAGCACCCCCGTTTGTATTTACTTACCGTCACTTCAAATGGCACACCCGGTATATAATAGCTAGGAATTCGTACAGTCTCAACACGGTATGCATCTAAATGCACCGTTATCACAGTAGAGAAGTTCTGCACCGAACCAGTGGACTTTTCTTCAACTAACGCATCCAACAAATATTCGCGTTCGTAATCCTCCTTGAGTTTGAGCTCGTCGCGTATATCGAATTCGAAAAAGGCATTGCCGTCAATGGGCACCACTTTTCTCGTAATCAAATCATTGACAAACGGTTGCAACGAACCGAAGAAGGTTGGGTAAATGGAGAGTGTAGCCTCGCCTTTAATTGGTTCACCGTAGGCATAACTAGAAGGAAACCAATTTTTATACTAATCGCTTCTTTGTTAAACGAGTTGCAAAAGAACACACGATCAAACGGTGTTTTTTTGCGCTACGATTTGATGACAACACATTTACTTACTTTGCCTTGACGTTTGCGCGAATTTTGCCATCTTTGTAGATCGCATGTTTTGCTGTATCGATGTCCACCACGAATTTCGGCAATATGTATTCAACCACCTCGAATGTACCACGGTGTGACTCCTCCATCACCTCAACATTCAGCGACCATTCACCCATTTTCGGATAGTCCGACAATTGTAGCTCATTGCTATAAACGGCATTTGTTAAACGTACATCTCTGTAGTTTTGTATGATATTATCGCCAGCATCCCGTATTATTAGATGCACACGTCCGGTATTACGTGCTGGTTTCAAATTGGCATCCAATACGAGCACACGATAATGCACCAAATCCCCAGGCCGATAAATTGCTTTGTCGGTTTGCACCAATACTGTGAACTGTTTTGTGTCGAAGTTGAGCTGCGTTTCATTGGTGAATATAGCGCCACTCAGACCCTCAGCCGTTAAGTTGTAGCGATCACGTTTTAGTGCTGGTATCTAATGTGCGGATTGAAGGTATTCTTGATAGTGATAAGGTACAGAAAAGTGAAAATCGTTTGTTTACCTCGAAATACACCAACTCCGTGGAGTATGGTCGCACTTCCGCGAATTTGAAGTCGGTATAGCTGCTACCGATTATACCCAGTTTTACTTTGACTGGTTCGGGCGCTTTATGTACACTCACCGCTACATGATATTGTGCGTTGGGTCGCAGCGTGTTGGGCGCAATTATTGAATAAATACTGTAAGCAAAAAAGGAAATAAAGTTTAAATAATTTTCGTATAATTATTATTTATTTAAAGTTAAAAGGGATTACATTTACAAAATTCCGAGTGTGTCTGTGATAAAAAAACCTTACTGATTTGTTCAACAGGCTTAGAACTGCAAACTCAAGCAGTATTTCGGGAAGTCATTCAAAGTAATTTGAAGTTTAGTTTGATGACAACAGTTGATCTTATTGAATTTTTTCGCTTCCAACTTTACACCTAGCCGCTTTACCTTTACATATTTTAACAGCTGATATAGAAGGGCTGATATATTTGTAAAACAAAGTTCTTAAATACTTCGGAATAGTACTTGTTTGGTGGCCAATCGAAAATGGAAGATATATAACAGCGTTATTGGCATATTTCGCTGTTTTACAATCAATATCAATGCCAAATCGGTTTGCAAAATTTCACTCCGGCAATTTCGATTTTGAGGTTGCACCACGTTTTGGAAGCACTCTTGAAGCCGATGTGACTAAAATAAAATAATTATGATGGAAATCATCGCATAACAACTCGGGAAACTGCTAAAATATTACTTGTGTATAACGCGAACATTCACAAGCACATGAAATATCTAAGAATAATTTCGAAGCCTGCTATACCTATGGGTTCCTAATGTTCTTACAGAAAATAATTTGATTTGTCGTATTTGCAAACGTCAAAGAAATGATCAATTTTTGAAGCGCAATGTTACTGGCCACGAAAAGTGGGTTGGTTACAAGAACTTAAAGCGCAAGAAATTATAGTCTTGGACTCAAACTACTTCGAAGACATATAGTCACCAAATAAATGTTATGTTAGCGCAAAAGATCATGGTCTAAACGATGAACCAGCTCAAACCACTTCAAAAAAGACTTATGTTGTCTGTTTGGTGGTGTGATATCAAAAGAATCGTTTATTTTGAGCTTCTGCTCGACAATACCACAATTACTTCTGAAGTGTACTGCGATCAGCTGGACAAATTGTGTGATGCACTCAAACAGAAGTGGCCAGAATTGAACAAAGGAAAAGGTGTAGGGTTCCACCAGGATAATGCGATACCTCATACAAGATTGAAGACTCGCCAAAAGTGTTTGCAGCTTGATTGGGATGTGCTATCACATCGACAACATTCTCAAGACTTGGAGTCTTCGGACTATTACTTGTTCTGGCGTCTGCAAAATATTTTGGATGGGATTCAATTTTTATGCAAGAATTAACATTGAGTGGGGAATCAATAAAAAAAAGTGTTTAAATTGTAGAGGCTCTCAAAATCCATTAGCCGTTCAAAGCTGCCTGAAGACTTATGGATCCCTGCCTTTGTGGATAACTGCATGTTAAATATGTATGCTTTTGTATATGTGCAATTTACATTTTATTTTATATTGCATATCTAAATTACCACAATAAAAGTCCGCACGGAAGCGGAAGTAACCACAAACATTTATATTTACCACAATTATGCAAAAAATATTGTGCGCGAGGCTGTGAACATATGCGTCTTGAGTACTGTATATACAAATTATTGTTCACATGGTAAACAACCATTATAATGATCATGATTCATTAGTTGAAGAAAGAAATGAATATTCATGCCTTAGTGAAGGTATACGAGTATATATACATAGATGGAGTTAAGTAGATATCACTATTTCAGTGTTATGTGCCATGCGCGAAGCTTTTCGTAAAAAGATGTCGGGATTATGGGCCGACAACACTTGGTTTTTGGCACCACGATAATGCACTATCGCTACTGGATTGATTCTTGATAAGTTTTTTGTCAAATTTTCAACCACTATCGTGCCGCAACCTCCACTTCTTCTGACTTCTGGCAAATTCAAATGGCTACTCCTGGGAAACCGTTTTGAGTTAATTGAACACTTTAAACGTGAATCGTCTATATATAGTCTCTTCTCTGAACCACTCCGTGCTTCTGATGAAGGCTATCATTATAAATTATTATTTTTCCATATATATTCCCATAGTCTCCTTTTCTTCTACCTCCTGACAGCTTGTACAATAGTCAGTATATGGTGTTTCCAATTTGCTGATATGTCTGTCAATTAGATGGTGACCTGTTGGCGCTCCTTTAAGAGTTCTTATGTCATTCCTTTTCAATAGTGGACATATGCGGCCCATATCCCATTCACGAGTGTCCAGAGGCATGTAAATTTCCTCTTCTCCGGGGTCTGATTGTAGGGTGTGGCTGTTCTTCATCTGCTTCACAGTTAACAGGAATATCTATTGCAGGTTTATCGTAAAATATAATGCTAGATCCACTAAGAGATCAAAGCATTTTTGCACCCTAAGAGATGTTAGTGAATCCAAAGCCCCTTGACTATCTTTACATATAAATATATTCATTTATGTGCACACAATACTTGTCAGACTAAGAAGGCTTTCTTTAATTACTCTGACCTTTGCTTAGAAAACCTTGCAGTGTCCTGGTAGATGGAAGACAATTTTCGTATATAATTTTGTTGAAAAGGCACCACTGGATTAAGTAGTGTGAACCCATCCGTATAGATGCTTATCCCTGCGCCCTTATCCACCTAGTCCCTTTCTCACTCTTTCGTGGAGACTCAATTTAAGTTGAATTCTATAGGATTACGAAAATCCGTGGTATTGGGTAGAAACGGGAACTTACTGAGAATGCCCTTATGAACGGCGACTAATTGGGAGCATCCCTTTGATCTAAGGGCTGAATTCGTTGCCACTTGCTTACAGAACAAGTCTGTTGACAGTGAATGTAAAATGATTTTTATTGTCTGACTTGGCATTGTTCAAAGAGCTCCACTGATGCATATACTTACAGATCTTTGTATGCTTTCTATACGCCCTACCGCTAATGTCTTTTCCATTTTTAGCTACCATACCAATATTCTGAATGCTTTACAACTACTATAGCGTATACCTACCATACGCACTGAATGATCAAAATCAAGTTCTAAAATAGTTCAAAATAGAAAACTTTTTTATTTGATCGTTCCACTATAGCATAATGCAGAAATACAAAGCGACTTATATGGAAACTATTTTATCGTAAAATCAGTGTATCATACTATTTCTGTAATGCTAATGTTTTATTAGGTTTTTAATTAAGCTTGTTTTTTACCAAAAATATTTTTCCCACAGCAATACCAAAAGGAAACGTATTTAATTATTACTTTTTTGTGTGCGCTAAATTCCAGTCTGCAATACATACATACATATTTGTGTGTGAACACGCTTATTATACTTGTACCTATATTTTTTGCCATTTATCTACTTATATGTATGCGTGTGTGCTGTCTGTACTTGTTTTCATTGCTTTTACTTTGCAGCTTTTAGCGGTCTTCTAACTGGACATATGTATCTATGACTCGTCAACATTTTTGGTCAGATTAGTTGCCACTCGTAATAGTAGACATAGCGCTGGCGTTTTTCTACTTAAAAATAAATGTATAAACATACATATATTTGTATGTGATTAAGCACAAAATAGCTATGTAGGAAGCAGCCGGAACGAAAATGCGACCAGAACGTGTAGGATTGTTCGAAAATGGAAAAGATAAGTCCTAACTGGCAATAGTTACATTTTTGCAGGTATTTGTATAGTATATGAGATATGCGGATTACATAAGTACAATTAGGTCAAGCGTTAAAAGTTAGTTATGGAATGAATTTCGAAAAGTATTTTTTTAAGAAATTTCACCAATATTTCAGCACGTTAAATATTTCAGAAGCTGGAAAGTACATATCTACATACATATGTTTTGCATAATTAGTTTTATTTGTCATATTTTTTTTTGGTTTGACAAAACAATCAGCAAAAATAGTTTTGGTCACAGGTGCCGTAAGCGTTGGGATTAACTATTATGTAAGAAGAAGAAGAAGACATTAATTATGTTTCCCACTAAAAAGAGTAAAGTTGCGAGTTTTGCAACATCTGCGAAAAGAAAAAAAATCGTTATGGCCAATTAAAGTTAATAATCAATTTTGGTTTTATATATGCATGCAAGTAAAACCATATACATACATGAGAGCGGGTCGTATTTTCTATTAAAACGCTTATGCGTAAAATGTTCTACGGAACATTCTGAACACCTTTGCCTACAAGATACGGGTCTACCACCGGTTTCGAGCCAGTGATTTTTGGGGTGAAGATTAAGTTTTCAGAATTATAAAAATTTCTTCGTCAGTTTTTTCGATATCTGAGTGCAATTTAACACAAAGGTGATGTTTGAGGTACTATTGATCATTTGTCGCAATCGGCGAGATCGGACAACTATATCACATATCTCACATAAAACCTATATAACTATATCACATATCTCACATAAAACGGTTGCCTGCCTTCAATTAAAACGCTATGAGCTTGTAATTTTGTAGAATAATCATTAAATATTGGGTAGTCGAAAAAATCTTTTCGTATTTCTAATCAAATTTCCACTTATTTTTTTTAAATTCGTAATGAACAATAATGAACAAAATTTTGTCGGCCACTTTTTGCCATTTTTCCGCTAGAGACATTATTCCATCAGCTTAAAACTTGCATCAGTGTAAATCGAAATTTCGAAATTTACAGAACGGAAGCGACCGAACCATTGTTGTGTTACACGAATTTCTTCATTATATTTTAACTCATCCTTGAATAGCCGTAACTTTTTCTTTTTTGGTGAAATGAAACTTTAAATCTCATCTTTCCAACACTATATGGTATGACACAATGTGATTGGTAGCACTGGAGAAATACGACTACAACGACATCTATTGATAAAATACGAAAAAACTTTTTCGACTACCCAATATATACATAACAATGACATTGGAAACATTTATATAAATTTTATTCAAACCTTTAATTGTTTTAATGTTTTTTATTACAGAATGGTTGTTTTTTTTCAAAAATATAGTATTCGAAAAATGTTAAAAATCGAAAAGGAAGTACTTAAAGTCAAAAGTCAAATTTTCAGAGAATTTTACTTTCAACATAAAAAACACAATTTTTATGTGTCTGCGAAATTTAAATGAAACACCCTAGTACATATGCAAATTTTTAATTGATTACAACAAAAATAATGATATATACATATATATATATTTAAATGGATTTTATATACATATGTGTATAAAAAATATTGCAAAAGCAAAAAACAACTTCAATTTATGTAGCTTTCGTACAAAATTTACAATTAGAAATGTTTAAATTAAAAAATAATTAATTTAGAAGCCGTCATGATTATCCGAAATGTCGAAGTCTGAAATATTTCGAACAGGTGTAGGCAGCTATTATATAGTATACATACATATACATATATATATATATGCACATAACTTTGTTTGCACCTCAGTTAATTACGTAAAGTTATTTTAGCAGAAATATATATAAAATGTGTATGCGTTTGTTTAAAATAAACCTACATGGATTTCATGATATTTGCAATTATAAGAATGAAGTATACGCATTCCCATTAAAGTCAAGTTTCAATGACTTTTTGCGCATAGTTTGTGGTTGTTTTTTTTTTTTAACTCATCATGTAGGCGTAAAGCTCTTCAATAACAATTTCATAAATGTGTTCAGAATAAAAAGTCTTTTCAGAAAAAAAATAAATTGGTTACTTTAAATTATACACTATATAGATAAAATTAGAGATCTCTGTTTGCTACTAAGTGGCTGAGCATGAAAGCTACAGGTATGTATATTGATTAATCATTAACCGAGTAATAAATCCTATCCATCCCCTATGTTATATTAGTAATTTAGGTAAAAGTGCAAAACTTCATAAATTTTAGTCGAACAGATAATCCATTACTTCCGAACATATGGATACCGAACTTATGGACAGCGTTATAGCGCTCTTTCTCATCTCTTACACAATAATTGAACAAAAATAGTAACACAGTGCTAATTATCTTTGATAAATCAAAATTCAAAAATCGGATCATCTTTATAGCAAATAGTGGTTTTTCCTCTTGCAAGTACTATAAAATGATTTTTTCGTAAAAATTTTTTAAAGTGGCATGTTTTTCAATAAATAAATAATCCACATTTACAGAATTGAATTTAATGTAGTTTAAAAATTTGTGATTTATTTAAAAAAAATGTTTGGATTTTCTTTATCTCATAACCGATCTCCAGGAGGGCACCGAAAATATGTTGCCTGCGGTGAGAAAGATTTTTCTGCTTAAAATGATCTAAAATCCCATAATCTAAAAAAATTATTATAACTGTAGATTGATATGGGTAATAATCAAAGAACAAGTCAAAATATTGAATTTTCACAAAGAGTTAATATTTGTCAAAAAAATTACACTTCAGAGGGCTTAAAAAATTTAAATTATTAATAAATATGTTATAACATAGATCAGTATTTGAAAAATATATCTAGAAAAAGCGTGTGAAATTTTTAATGCGTTTGGCTCAGCTGTTTCGAAGAACATTTCCACACAGATTCTGAAAAAAATTGTTCAGAGGAAAAAAGTTTACATTTTTAGAAGCCAATTACGTTAGGTAAAGAGGTCGGTTTTAACAGGGATCTCTATTGGGCAGCCTAGAACGCGGGTTCGTTCTCCTAAATCTTCTATATTTCTTGAGACGATTAATGTCAAGTTCGGCCATGTTTTCCGGTTCGCCGAAGTTAAGACTGCCGAGATGTTTCAACTTCAGTTTTGCAAAGGCTGGGCAATGGAGGAGAAAGTGTGTGGTGGTTTCCACCTCATGCTCTTCCATATATGAATATCTATTGAACAGTGTACAGTAAGAGCTCCTATCGTTGCGGCAAGATGAACTTTGCTAAAGGCAGGTAGTTCAGGAGATTTCCTAGTTCTAATCCAGGCCAAAAGAATCTCGCAGTGACTCAATAGCTAGTCGTCGATCAACATCTGCTAAGCTCACGCGCGATACATTGGTCCAGTGCCAGAATGCAGGATGCTAATGGAGGTCTCATTCCCCCCTATGGCTAGCTCTTCGGCTTTGCAGTTGCCAGCGATAGTATGATCAGTAGGGTAATCTGGCCTGTTTTTTTAATTTTTTTTTTTTAATTTTTTCTATAATAGAACTTTTTTCACATATCATGAGGTATATCGTGTATAAACAAATTTTTTCGGAATTCTTTGATGACATCTGTCGGAGAAATGGCTAGGTGAATGAGATGCGTTTTTTCACTGGCGGACACGATTTCTTATGTTTGGATCATCTGAAACACAAAAACCCAATTTATTCTTAAAAAGTACGTGAATGGTTATCGTCTTATCGGTATTATTATTTTTGGGCCTTTTTCGAAACCTTCCAATGGTAAAGTGGGTTTCTACATTAATTTAAGGGTATAAAGGAAAAGAAAATGCAAAAAAATTTTTTTTTTTTTTTAGATTACCCTACTGACCCCTTAATGTAACAGCAGCTGGGCCAAAATACTTTTTCGATACAGTTGCCATAATAACTGAAGTTTTCAGCCAATTTACTTGAAATATGGCATGCATTTTTTTAAGTCTTTCTTTATCACAGAAAGCAAGAAAACATGAAAAATTGGATTAGAAAAACCATTACATAGAATTTTCGAAACGGATCGCATCGTTACATAATCTTGACCGCACACTTGTTGTAGGCTTTTTTGTATATTGTAACACAATTTTCTATACTTGTCGATTGTAACATAAACAAATCATGTTTTAATTTAACCCATGGCAATTTAAGTTTATATTTTGAAGTTTTGGTGGCAGTATGGCCTAGCATTATGTTCGCCCGATTCATAAACCATAGCACTACTAATGTTACTTTCCGTTCTTGTTTTTCTGCATTTGTTTCATTTTCGCTTTCTTGCTTTGGTTTTTCTTTTTGGGTGTTTTTGTTGCGCTCAATTTGCTCGTTTGTCGCTTAAGTCTTTTGTTTCGTCAAAGCATGCTGCAAAAGCCGAACTGTTGTGCACAATGCGAGGTGCTGCGCTCCGTATGAGATCACTTCATGACCAAAAACCAGCCAACAAGCAATGTTTGCGATGTTTCGTAAAACCTTAGAGTGACTCAATGTTAAATAAATACGTAATAACGACACTATTTGAGAAATGTGCACATTGCAAATTTATCAGGAAGAACAAATAGAAAAATAGACAAAATCAACGAGCAAAGTGACTAATTTCGAGCAATGTAACTTGGCTAGCAGCTGTAACAACAAAGTTAACAGATATGTATGTACTTGTATATTCATTTGGCCATAGGAATGTGAGTTTTAACACCTACGTGCACTCACTGAAATAACAAGTTGTTCATCAAACGAGCACTCGGCACATTCATTCATTTATTTCTTGGCGTTTTCTTTACACAATTTTAACTCACACACATAAGCTTACAGAAGTACATAGACATGTATATGGTTAATGTTTTGTAAAACAATTTACTAACCCCTGACCAGCGGTCAACTGTGTCCAATGCAGCAACGTTGCGATGAAGACGAAGAGCACAGAGGTGAAGCAGCTCAGCGACGCTTTACGCTGATAACATAACATATTTTGGTTTTGTTGTTTTTGTTTTTGCACTAACTATTCACAATTATGTATTTGTTGTCGTTTACAACCGATGCTTTTGCGTAGGTGTAGTGATTATATTTTGGATATATATGTATGGATATACATATGTACATATGTATATGCAAATATTGTTTTTGCAATAAAATATTGTTAGGGGTTTTAATGTCTTACTGACGCTTTTGTGGTCGGTGTTTTGTTTTTATTTCTAAGTTCCTTGTGCAGTGCTGTGATTGTAGGTGTGCGTGTGTGTGTGCACATATTAAGCGTGCGCTTGTTGTTGTTAAATTGATGCGATGATGCGATCACTTCTACGCTCATTGACTTATTCACCATTCACAATTTGCCTTTTAATATTGGGCAATCTCATTGACTTATTTAGTATGCGTTTGCTTGCATCCCTACATTACATATATATAACTATATACACATATACTTGTATGTATTTTGCAATAGGTGTATTTTGTAACACATTCATATATAGCTAAATTCACATTCACTGCTGCTCTACTCTCTACGCATTTACTAGTGGTCACTAACACCGTCACTATCGTTTTGCTTTGCGCCAGCGCATTTGCGGGTTTCTTTGTTGTGCGCTTGTTGCGTTCAGTTTCGATACTGATTTTGACCATGTTAAGTGTTAGCAACGAAACTGGATCCCAAGCAGCTAAGCTGAGCTTGCTTTGCTTGAGCTTTTTTAACAGTAGTTACTTGGCTAACTCGATACGCAAGCTACTGTGTGATGAAAGCTTTTTCAGTTGAAACTTTTGCGACGGAAAGTTTATAATGACTTGACGTCTGCGTAGTGGGGTTTTAGTCCATGGTTTGGCTTAACTTGATAAGTTACTACCTAAAGTTTTTGGAAATTTCTCTATATACATATTTTTTTCTAGGTAGGTAGGTAGAGAGTAGTGCAGCCCTGTTGTATTTCGGGCTCAATTGGCACTAGCTGTGCCATTTTGATGCACTACTCATAGATCTTTTTAAAATTGTTATCACGTTTCACCTTCTCTTTCAAACTATTTTGTGGTTTCGATGAAGCTACTAATGTCCGATATGCTTTTTGCAGACATTCATTCAAGGACTTTTTTCTATAATGTCATAGCCCATTTTGAAATTGTGTACTTTGTCTTCAAACACACATAACTATGTATTTGCTTTCCGTGGCATAAAATATTTTTGTCGAAGGTTAGGAGAACGATTGACTTGAAATAGCAAGCACTTTTTATGTATATTTTTCAGATTTTAATCAGAGGAAAAATATTTTTTCTGACTTGTATGTGCATATAACCCTTAAAAATAATTTGAGTGACCAGTAGCGGATTCAAAATTTTCTTCTCATATTTTTCTTCCAAAGTATATTTTTAATATAGACTTTACTACCTAAACTCTTCTGAATATGAATTAAAATCTGCGATTTTGGGTGTCAAAATAACTCGTGGCTCCGCCACTGAGTGATGCATTTCCGTCTTAACGAGTACGAAAATGAGAATATGTAACTTAATTAATATCAGTCGCGAAGAGACTCTTCTCAATTTCCAAACACCTTTAGACTTCTTACTGTGGGCGTGTTAGACATACTGTCGGACATCTTTGCTAGAAAATAATTAAAAACAAAATTGATCCACTAGTGTAGTCTTTATACGACATAGTCGAGTCGGTCAAATGCTCGTAACTCTGTAATAAATTCAAAATTTTATTCATATCACACACGGTTTATTTTAGAAGCTGAATTAGTTTTAATACATCGCACTAATCAAATACAATTATGGCGTTACTTGGTAAAAATATTTATCAACCAAATTCTTTTCGTAGTAATCATACATGCTAATCACCGCCGGTTTTAGATTGTCTACATCAAATTCTTTTGACACTGGTATTTCTACGCAATCACTGTCATCTCGCCTTATACCTTCAAAGTACACATGAAGCTGTTGTTTTGATTTTCGAATCATTTTCTAAAAATATACAATAAAACGTTAGCAGATAAGTAAATGCACTGACGCTGGATAATCTTGTCGATTAGAACCTTAACCCTCTAGTTAGACGTTTTGTAAGCATATTTACCTTTGCTTGTTTCGGCAGCTTAATGTCACAACAGTCGACGCCAAATTCGTCACTTGTTGGCAGGTTAATTTCCAATATTGCCATATTAGACTGTTCAAGTTTCTCACCAACTAATTGCATGCAGGCTTTCAAGTTTTTTCTCGCAGTCGCGTTATCAGATATGGTAAAATTTAAGTGGAAAGTATCGCTTAAGGGTTCCAAAGTATTGTACTGATACGAAATTTGGAAAGTCGCTTTGCCGCTTCCCGTTGCAGTGAACTGCAGTTCACGAGTATTCTTAGGAAGCTGTGTGGTATGAGAGTTTGCAATAAATGTGTCTTCAAAATTTAATTTCAAATTTATTATTATTATTAATTACCTCAACTTTCTTGTTAATATCTTTATTCTTTTCGCCAACAGTGAACGTGTGCACCAATTGCTTATGCGAGTAAACATCAATATCCAAAGTAGTGCCATGTTCCTTATATCTGGCGGCATAAATAGATAAGGCGCGCAGACCTACCTCCGTTTCGAAAGTCGATGCAAAACCGCCGTTACTATTACGTTTTGACACTATCCACTTGATAATGGGTGTAACTGGTTTTTTCAATTCCAACATTGTTATTAATATATAACCGGTTATATAAACATCAATATTCGCTGGCGTCTGGCCATGTTGCCACCATTTATGGTCACCGCTAGTCATTGCTTTCGCTTCCAATATTCCCAAAAGCTCTTCAACCATGGGATCCTTGCGCAAATGCAGCACATATAAAGACAATGCAGTGGCACGCATATCGCTATTTTGCTTCACGTTATTTCTAATGTATCCTATAGCGTCATCTATAACTTTTTTATGTTGATCTAAATATTGCGTATTTTCCAGTAGAGTGAGCACCACAGATGCAGTGACACTCAATTTATTGAGCGTAACAAAATCATATAAACTGCCATCTTCTCTGAAACTGCCATCGGCTTGTTGTTTGCTCGTTAGAAAAGCGAGTCCATTCTTAAGAATATTTTCATCCACATAGATGTACGACTTCGCTTCGTTAAAAATGCGTATAACATAAGCCGTAAGCCACGTATTACCTGGCGCCTTACCCCAGGTACTAAACGAATGATCAGGAACTTTGTAGGTGAGTTCTCGTTGATAGCCAATTTGCAGATAACTTTTTGCTGAATCATAAATTGCCTTATTCGTTGCACTTGTGCTCTAGAAGAGAAGAGAAGAGATAATGGCATAAATTTAAATGATAATTATTTAATTAACGACAACTTGCCGTGTAAATCGCAACTTGTTTTTATTCTAAAATAATTATCAATGCTGATAACAGAAAATTGTTATAAGCGAGTATATGTATTAACCAAAAACATATCTAACCTGTAAATATTTTAGTACCATCAAATTTGGTACTAGATGTATCATATTTTGCTCGCCACAACCTGATGGGCTGGTAATTAGTTGCGCGAAGTTCTCACCATTGTTAATCAAATTCAACATGGATCCCATTATAAAGTCCATAACAGAAATCTCAATCAGTTCTGAGCCAAGCACAATATTCTGTGGTATTTTGAGTTGTACTGATTTACTTTCTTCTCCATTTATATAGAGGTCTTCATTTTTCCACTCCGTGATACCTTCGTGTTCGACTTTTAACTGCTTAACAATCACATCGTTTTCATAGATACTTTGCGCCGTCATTTTGAGTGTTATCATGCCAACCACTTTGGGGCGTATTTTAAACTTGACGGTTTGTGTTCTCTCTGGCCTCACATTTACTCTCACCGCATGCTGTTTCTCATTGGGATTTAAGAAGAACTCGAATTCGTCGTTTAGCCTTTCCAATGTGATAGTAGCGGGTACATTTACGCGTAAATAGTTAAAGATCGTTGCTTCCAGCTCTATAATCTCGCCTATAAAATATTAAGTTCCATATAGTTATACATACATTTATTTAAAGTTCAATGGCTTCAATATGGGATTTACTTGCCTAATTTTACGGATTGTGGCAGTTTAACAGTAAGGAAAAATTTCAAAAAAGTCCTTATATTCGTTGGTGTTGTTGTGAGCGTAAATCCAGTTTTTGGATTAAGAGAAAACCCTGTTAGCACCCAAGTAGTTATGGTATCAGGTATTTTTTGCCTCATTTCATCATGGCCATCCTCACTGAAATTCGAAATACTTATCTATTAGTATCCATTGCAACAAATTTTATAACAAATTTGGAAGGTAGAGTTAAGTTATAGTTAAGTTACTTAACTAATAGTTAAGCGTTAAGTTTTCGATTTATACTGTATTATATAGTTTTATAAGAGAGCTAAACTCATTGCATACTATGTAAACTGGCATTGTATACTGGAAAAATCTACATCTCTACTTATCATACTTTCACGAAGTAATCAATCACAGCTATACATACCTCGTAAAATCTACAAACGCAAAAGTTTCAAAGAAATTTCGACGCACAATTGGTTTGGCGCCCAACTGATTTACCGAACCATTATCTCCAATGATTCCCTTGTCTAGAAAAATAGACAACTATTATTTATTAAATAACTGTAAACGCTAATCTACCCCACCTATATTGTAATGGGTATTCGTCATTGTTACAAGGCCAGCTGTTATGCCTGGCAGTCCATGACTTCCTGATATTGTACTATTCACATTCCTTAAATCGTCAAAAATTGTTTTGGCGTCGAAATCATTGCCTGACTTTAGCAGCAACACGCTTTTGTCCACACCCAATAAGCCAACGTACGAATTTGGCTCCGTGTCGATATTTAAGTTAATATATGCGCCTGGTTTGACCACATCTGGCGCATCGATGGAAATCTGAAAACGAAGCAATTAAACATATATAAATGGATTTAGATATAGTAAGGATATTTGAAACAATTTTACTATTGTATACAAAAACGCTGTCACCTGTTCTACTTACAGTATTTTTAAATTGATTCTTAACGTTGAATTTCGTCTCATAATGAATCATCCTTCCGTTTTTGAAAAAATAGACAAACATATGCGCTTCCGGCATCATTTCGTAAGTTGGTGTAACAGAGAAAGTGTGTGCATGGTTCGAACCGCCATTGGGTACTTCGATGGCCTCAGTATATACAATATTGCCACGTCCGACAATTACACATACAAAGCTGGAAAAGGCCTCAGGCGATACGAGACGTATTTCTATTGCATCGTCTACCGTGGGACTAGAGTTAAAAATAAACTTACTTATATCGATAATATCTGTGTAGCATGAAAGTGTTCGTTATCTTACAATTGTGTTTTTACATATAGTCCGCCTTCGCCGCCTTCCTTGTTATGATATAGTTGTATAACGCCCGTGCTTTCTGAGTTTTCATATTTGATTGTTAAATTTATGCTGACGTAGTTTGCGCATTCAATATTCACATCAACATCGCCATTATTTTCTGCATAAGTTACAATCTCATCACTTATAAGTTCATCTTTTGTACGCATATCAAGTGTGAGGTAAACTTCCCGATCGATCGGGTTTCCATTTTTATGTGAAATACGAGCACGATAGACAAATGTCTCATCTTCTCCATTGCACTCGTGAACAACGTCGGGTGTTTCTATTTCAAAATGACTGGCTACAATTTTTATTGTTTTCGAGATTTTACGTGAGGTTTGTGTTGCGCCATCTAGAACGTCGACAGTTATGGGAATGACTCTTAGCCTTCCACCAAGGTCCCTTACGTTGATTGGAATATCCAACTCACCCTCTTGCAAGTTATATTGTTTTTTTAGTACATTATTTCTCGTTACATTGAATGTGAGTACACAGGTACCAAATATCGGTTTGCCAAAGGTGTAGCTATAAAAATTATCATTTTATTTATATTAAAATAAGTTCATTCCCTAAGGAATAATAAAAAAAGAGTAAAAAGTTGTAATTTCTAAGATCTACTCTATGGGATTATTTAAGTTTTCATGGGTTTAGAAACTTTGCAGACCCTATAAAAAAAAAATACATATAATATATATGTGCGTTTTAAAGTAGTGGATATATATATGTACTCTGGTGGATGCTTCATCATTCATTGTGCTGAATGTCGAATCGTCTATCTGTCACTCTAGCTCCATCAGCTATGATCGTTTGACAGAAAGGAATGCCAAAGATCGTGATGCACTTTAAAGTCGCCTGTTACCAAACAGTTTTCACCACGAAGTAACGCACCTATGTTAGCTATGTGATAATCTGTTGGGCAACATATGATAAGGGGATTTATATATTAAATATTTGGAGCTGGACAGCGCCTGAGGGGATAGCTGTATTCTAACATTCAAGGGTAGTATCCCTACGGTCGATGTCGCCATAGATGAGACGATATTTCACGGTATTTTGCGGTATGAAGGCCAGGCCTCCACCACTATCTCGCTCAGAAGATAGAAGAAGCGACTGTTTAACTTGGTTTCTTAGACCGCCGCTATCGATGCGTGTTCCCAGCTCATGAATGGGGCTCTCCTATCTTACTCAGTTGCCATTTGTTCCGTTACAGTTGAATTGTAGTAAACTAGTTCCTCGCGAGCATCCATGAGTGATACTCGGTATGAGTTAGTGGCGTGTAGGTGGTGATTGTTGCATCCGTAGAGTCCACAGGGTCTGTTATTGCAGTGTGGAGTCGGATGACGACGTCACAAAAGGGTGTTGCGGAGGCACTCTGTTGCAACACCGGGCAACATAAAACACACTCCACTCACGTGTGGTGCGCATGCCAGAAAACTTTTTGAAATGACACCAATCTGTACAAAACACTTGCACTTGACAGATGTGACGTTCCGACGAATAGCGGTCTGACACGGAATGGACTGTGCGAGGAACCAGGAGTTGCTGAGTGATTCTCGCACGCGGATTGGAGCGTGATGTACAAGCAGGTTTCCAAAGTAAACAGGACTTTTTGAATCGAGCCCCCTGGTGGCGCCATCTATATGTCGACTGGTGCGTTAAATTAAAATTGATACAACTTTTACCGAAACGTTTCAATTGGTGAAACAAGTTTATGGCGATGATTACCTATCCCGTAGCAGAGTGCGCGAGTCATTTCAACGTTTTCAAAGTGGTCGTGAGGACATAAATGACGATCAACAATCCGTGATCACCGGAAATTCCATCGAGACAGTGCGTGAATTCATCAAAAATCAGTCGAAATCATCATTGAAATTCATGGAAATGAAATTTAACATCTCCAAAACATCGATTTATCGCATTTTGACCGAACATTTGAGCTTACGAAAGGTGTGTGCACGGGTTTTTCCGCACAAATTGACTGACGACCAAAATTTGCTCAGAATCCAACATTCGAAGGACATCATTAAAAAGGTTTATTTGACCAAAAGTCACATATAAATCATTAACCATTCCCCGTATTCACCTGATATGGCACCGTCCGACTTCTTCCCATGAGAGGAAAGCGTTATGCAGACGTAGAGACCATTCAAAAGGCATGCATACTGGCGACCATTCCAGCCAACGAGTTAAACCACTCATTCGACATGCTTTTGAACCGTGCAAAAAGCTGTATTGAAGCAGAAGGAGACTATTTTGAATAAAATAAATTGATTTTGCCTATAAAACCATTTGTTCTGTTTTTTTTAAGTCCTGTTTACTTTGAAAAGTTCCTTGTAGTTTGGTTTACTGGTTAGAACGGGAGTCATGCTGCCTGTTTGAGCTGCTATGGACCGTAAGGATCCTTTTCTTGACAACTCGAGTGGCTGGGAAAAGCCAGATGAACGCAGTAGTGCGTTAGCAGTATGGATTCATGTAACTTGTGGCCCACTCCCTTTGTATCTTATGGTCTGAGCAGGTCTAACTGACTCCAGTCACGGCATGTATTGCATCTAATCGAGGTGTAGTTTGGATGAAGCCTTCTAGCGCTAACGCAGCAGAAAAATTCATCCAGCCGCGGAGGAGCCGTAGAACCGTCTGTCGTCGGAATTGTAAGTAATATTTTGCATTTCTGAAGTGTATTACAGTTTAAAGTTTAATATAAATCAACACCTCAAAATATCGCTCGGCTTTGATCTTTGAAAATTGCGAGCATTTAAAAGTACGTCACAATATAAAAAGGACACGTTTAGCAGGAATTCACATACCGAATACACTTCGCAGGTGTACAGAAGCTCTTACGATTCATTGTCATATGAGATCACAATTCGATTTGTATTAAGAACCGAGTTGTTAAACAACCAAACTGACAGTTAATTGACAACAATTATTATCAAGGTCCATTTTGGCATTAACGATATCCCACATATTGCCTGTCAATGTCCCCATAATAAGGGCATTAACTTACGCATATAAAATCCCAAAGTTTAAAATATATTTAAGAGTTTTCTTATAAATGCAATGCAACTTACTGTGCTTTTACTTTAATTAAAAAGTTTTTATCTTTCAGCGACACATAGTTAGGCATCTGCAAGTCAATTTCAAATAGTGGCAATTCATAATCTTTCACTTCGATAATTTTCTCCGTCAACATTTGCTGCCCCAAAAAAACTTGCATAGACCATATGCCCGCAACAACTTGCTCAGCTAGCTTAAGTTTCCCCTTGTATACACCGGTATTAAGAACAACATCATCGAAACGTTCAATAATATTATTTTGTGCATCCTATAACAACAAAAAATACGTACTTATCTATAGCATATAATAACATAATTATATTAAATGTATGAGTACACGTGTACACTGTCTACATACCTTTAAAACAATAGATATTTGTTGGTTGACCTTTGCTGGTAGCAAGTACTGATCTAGGAATACTGCACGAAATTGTATGGTATCTCCGAATTTGTAGAGTGCCTTATCAGTTTGCAAATATACCATTGGTAGATTTTCTACGTATTCCAGATTCGTGGAATTTTCAAAAATAATCCCCGACAGTCCCTGCGCCTTCAATACATATGTGCCATTTGTAATATCCCCGAATTCAAAGGTTACACTTTGTCCAGAATTAGGCGGCACCACGACTTCGGTATTTTTGCTAAATTCTGGCCCTTTCAGAGTGAGACCGATTCTCGCATTGTCCTGTACCTCATAAACACTTACATATATACTGTATTTAGAATTGGGTCTTATGTTGCCCGGCGACGTTATACTATAATATCCTTCCGCCTGTACCTCGACAATTACCGCAATCACTAAGCCCAATATGGGCAGCACTCCTGAAATATTCACCATACCGAGCGCAAAGTCGTAAAACACTAAAGCTACATTTTGCATATTGCTGATATTTATTTGAAAATTCTTATGCATTTGGTACAAATGTTTATATGTATATTACGTGATGACCCTATAGGAAATTTTTACTTATTGTAAATATGCAACATTTCAGTATTCACTTTCAAATGATATTTCTAATATTATGTATGTATATATTGGGTAAGTCTTTTCGTATTTTGTCAATAAATGTCGTTGCAGTCGTATATCTCCAGTGCTACCAATCATATGTATATTGTATACATATTCTATGAACATTTGTAAATTACTTTAGTACCTATCTTTTTTCGGCGGAGAACAGCAAAATATTGAAACATACTATTTGTTTTATAAAGACTATATTCATGTTGGGGTTTTTATAAGCTTATCAACAAAATTGCCAACGGTTATCATATATTTCAAGCATATAAGACTGTGTTTGTCTAGGAGTAATTCTACGTCTGAATACATATCTCCTAATTCAGTCAGAAAGGTAACCGTTTGCCGGTTGTGATTATTAAACAAATTTGTGAAATAGAAGGAATAGAAGAATTACATGGAATAAATTACGTGAAATTACTTTGAAATAAAATACATACAGATTATTAAGTGTAACATTCTTATAATCTTGAAATATGAGCAACCTGTTAACCTAAAGGTTGTTTGTGTTGCCTAAAACTATCCGCGATATAGAGTTGTGCATATAAAAATGATCTGCATGAGGAGACAAGATGAAATCCGCATGTGAATAAAAATTTAAATATATTTGATGCGATTGATGCAGATGTTCCATGGCACCCTCGGAAGTTTGGTATTACAAATGGGACAATGCCTTTGATCGTTAATCTATAAAATGTTATAACTATGCCAAAAACAAAGCTACCAAAGTTAAATTTGGTACAGGGGATCACAGTAGAGCGTCTGTCGAAAGGAATGGCATGTTTTTGACAGCTTGTGGGGGTCATGTTTCTTTACAGATTTGTGTCAAATTTAGTCAATATGTTCAGTAAGGTTTGTCATTTCATCATGACATGTTTCACTTTGGTACAACCCTTGGCAGTTGTCCGAGATTCTTCAGCTAGCTACTGTAGGAGCGATTCGCACAAAATATTGTCATCATAATGCTTTTTTTGAGGGCGCTTTTCAACGCATAATTGCAAAATTCTAAAATGATTATAATCTGCACGATAGTGTGCTTTATTACTCTTAAAAAAAAGCCACGAAATATTGCTGTCATTCAGGCTAGTATTGAGGCTAATCCCAATCAATCGGTTCAGCGTCATTCTGCACAATTGGCTCTCTCTTCGAGGACAACATGGCGAATTTTGTGTTTGGATTTGGCTCTGCATCCATATAAGATTGGGTTGGCAAAAGAACTGAAGCCGACAGACCTTGGAAGCGCCTTGGTTTGGCAATAGGGCGCTGGTAAAGATGGAAGCCAACTACGACTTGCATTGCAAATCTTCTCAGCTGAGCCCCATGTCTGGCTTAGTTCATCGACAAAAAAAATTGTCGTTGTTGGCGGGAATCAAATCGTCTTGTGATTCAGGAAACGCAATTGTAACCCCGAAAATCAACATATTGATATGGATTATGGTATGGCAACATCATCGGGTCTTATTTCTTTCGTAATGAGGCGGGAAATTCCGTGGGCATCAATAGCGAGCATCATAACACAATGTTGACCGACTTTTTTCCCAAAATTTGATGAAATCGCGCAGACGACCTCTATTTCCAACAAGACGGACATGATTCACGTGTGAACCTGGACTCACTGCGTGCAAACGTTCTAATATATTATTAGGATATAAGGAACATCCGGTAGAGTTTATACCAGACAAAATGTAAGATTCCTGCAAAACTAAATTTTCTAAAAAACTATGACTTATGCAATTAAATTTTTTTTATTGAGTTTTAAAACACATATGAAAACAAAATTTTCCAATTTCAACCAACGGTTAGGTTTATGGAAGAATCGTATAAAAACATTTTGCAGAGCATTCAATTTCCTACAAAATCTGTCAAATGAGATATTTTTTCAATCAGTAGGAAGCGAGATTTTGACCTATTCTTTCTTCTGTTAATGCTAATAAAAAATAGAAAACTCCGAGGCGGAGAACCTTCCCGGTGCCATTAAGAACTCACAGGCCTAGGCACCATGCCGAGCAAATTAAACACAGATGAATGTATACTTTGCAACCTTTATTATACAATTTTTCCACCTGTAAAGATAATGCACTACATTGTTTGTTATAAAACTCTCAGCTTCTTAATATTCACATAACTTGCGAGAGGGCATGAAGCATATACCTTCAATGTAATCATGCCCCTAACTCTAGGTCGTATTTGAAAATCAATTTTTTTGGATTTTCCGGGTTGAATGTCATCCGAATAAGCAATTCCTCTAGCGAATTTCTTTTCCGTAACAAATTCAAATTCATTCTTTTTATTTTCCAACGAAACAGCGCATCGCATTCTCTTCTGTAAGTAATTGTAAACCTCAGCTTCCAAAATAACAGTTCTGCCTAAAACCGAGTAAAACAAATTTCAAGTTAAGAAAATTCATAAAGTTCTAATTTTTACCTTGTGGCCTTACCCTTCTTCACAAAATTTGGCAAGTCGATATCAACATATATATTCTTCACAGTTTTCATCGCCAATGAAGTCGTAAGCGTGAATCCTGTTTTTGGGCTAAGCGCAAATCCTGTTATGACCCAAGATTTGAAGGAAGTCGTTGGTAACTTTGTAGGTACTTCATCATAACCAGTAACGCTGCAATAACAGAAAAATAAATGTCTGGTTTTCAGAAGAACCCAAGCTTATTAAACTATTTGGGAAAGTGCTGAAACAGGTATTTTCGTTTCTTTAAAAAGTAAATTTACGAGTACATACCTTACATAATCGACGAAAGCAAACGTTTCGAAATAATTACGTGGCGTGAAATGTTTTGAAATGAGGTTTTTCTCTTTCGCAACAGGTTCGTGTACTAGAAATGAGGTTTATAACTATAAATAGATGAACATAATGAAATATTACTAATATTTATACCCAAATAGTAATTGGCATTTGTCAAGGTTACAAGGCCAGCAGTTTCACCTGGATACGGGGAGTTTATATGCAAATACGCTTTTGGTGTCTTAGATTGCACATTTGATAAATCATTGAAAATTTTTCTGGTATTCAAA
The DNA here is from genome assembly GCF_016617805.1 of Bactrocera tryoni. Lineage (NCBI taxonomy): Eukaryota > Metazoa > Arthropoda > Insecta > Diptera > Tephritidae > Bactrocera > Bactrocera tryoni. Next base: position 13,380,275 of record NC_052500.1, read on the forward strand.
TTATTTTCTGTTTGTAACATTAAAGCGTCTTTATCCATACCCAATAAACCAACATAAGAATTTGGTTCAGTAAATATACTTAAAGAAAGAATAGTACCCGGTTTGATGATTTCTGGTGTGTCGAAGGTGAGCTGCAAATATTTTACATTTTCAAAGATTTGATATTTTAATTTTATTTGATATTTTTTCTCTTCAGAGTATATTCACAGATAAATTTCTAATATTCCTCTTCAGTATTATTTTTTCGTACATTAAAAGCGCGTAAGAGAAGTACGATCACATATACAGGGGTTTCCAATAAGACTGATAGGATTTCTTAAAAACACACACTAATGGTTAATGAATTTTTAATTATTTTTATTTAGTGTAAAGTAGAATCGATACACTTAGGTTCTGAATATAAAATCATTCAAATGGTCTCCACAACTTCTTTTGCAGAAGCGAATTCGATGAACTCAATTTTCGAGTAATTTTTCCACTAAATCAAGTCGTATGTCATGAATAGCAAATTTAATATTGACTTCGAAAGCTGGAAGAAAATCTGTTTTTTTGGTACAGACCAATGACTTCAAATAACCACACAAGAAATAGTCTAATAGTGTTAAATCGCAACTTTTTGGAAGCCATTCAATGTCAAAATTTCTTGGAATAATCGAATCTTCAAACCTTTCTCGCAATAATTCGGTTGTTGCACGTGCTCTGTGGGACATAGCCCCGTCTTTTAGAAACAGTTGTTCTCAAGATATCTTTTTCCAATTGCTGTCATAAAAAGTTATCATCGATTTATACCGCTCTCCATTGACGGTAACGGTGTCACCAGCTTCATTTCAAAAGAAGTAAGTATTCACCAGAATCGACAGTTTTGTTTATTTACCGCACCACTCAGATGAAAGTGAGAATCATCGGAGAAGATGATTTTCTTAAAAAAATTGTTATCGCTTTCAAGTTGTTCCAAGACAAATTCACGACGTTTACGGAGGTTCAATAGCTTCAGTTCTTGAGTGAGAACAATTTTATAAGGACGCAAGCCCAAATATGTTATAATGTCCTTTCTCAAAATCCGCCAGGTTGGGTTTTGAAACAGTCCCAATTCTTGAGAACGTTTTGGAATCGACAAATTGCGGTCTTCAACAACACTTGCCTAAACGACAGAAATATCTTTCGACGATTAGCGTCACAGGTGAACAATTATTGCGACCATAAAATGGCAAAAGTGCACGAAAAGTTGCATTTAGAGAATGATAGTAAAATTGAGTAATTTGTAAACGTTGTTCTTGCGTATAACTTTTCACGATGAAATTGTAAACATAACTGAATATAAGAAAAAATAATTACAGATCATGACATATTTAAAATGGGCGAAACGTTACTTAGAAATCATATCATCCCTATTGGCAACCCCAATATAAACTTACCGTATTTTTGAATTCGCTCTTTACCGAAAATGTTGTTTCATAGGAAACCATTTTGCCGCTTTTTATAAAATTCACAAACATATGCGCTTCCGGCATCATTTCATAAGTCGGTGTTATAAAGAAAGTGTGTGTTTGGCTCCAGCCGCCGTTGGGAACTTCAATAATATTACTATATACAATATTACCACGTCCAACAATCACACAAATAAAACTGGAGAATGGCTCTCGCGATGCTAAATGCACTTCCATGGGCCCATCAATAGTTGGGCTGAAGAGACAGTATTTACATAAAGAAAGAAAATAAATGTATATTGGTTGCGAATGGCTTAACTTACAACTGTGTATTAACATGAATTCCTTCCTTGCTGTTATCATTTCGTTGCTTTAGTTCAATTTTTCCCGATTTTTGTGAGTCTTCGTAATTGATAGTTACAATGATGGTTCTATAATTAGAGCACTCAATTTTCACATCAATATAACCCTCATCATTGACGTGGCTAACAAATGTCTCAGCGCCGCCATTGGTACCCGGATTCAACGTTACAAGCACATTATCATCCACATCAATCGGATCGCCGTTATAATTGTAAATAAGAGCGCGATATAGGAATACTTCATTTGGTTCATGGCATTCATATGACATTGATGGCATGCTTATTACATGCAGATGTGGTACAATTCTTACCACCTTTGAAATGGTGCGTATATTATGTACTGTATCTTCAACTGTGACATTTACAATAACATTTTGTATATTTCTACCTATTTCATACATGTATATTGGTATTTCCTTATTCCCATTTTCAAGTTGATGTATCATTCTTATGGCGCGCTTTTTTTCTGGAATTATATTCAATACGCAGCTTCCTGATACAGGACTATTAGCGTCATAGCTAAAAATAACAAACAAACGGACTTCGTTTTAAAACATGTATATATGTATAATAATATTATAGCTTCTTCGAAGTTCCCTACATTTCTTCAACTTATTGCTCGAGCAGAAAATCTAACAAGCCATATTTATACTTAAATCTTAAAAATAATCAAACCTAATTCATTTTCAAATTACTTGTTTGTTACTATTTTTCTTACACAGTCTCATACTGTGCCAATAAATGGTCCAGCATGCTGTAAGCCTAACCTTTATTTGAATCAATGTACGTATTTTTGAATTAACTTACCGCGCTCGTACACCTACGACGAATTCATTCTCGTTTAAAGTCACATGACTGGGTATGTCCAAGGCTACTTCAAATGATGGCGGTTCATAATCTTTCACCTCGATAATTTTTTCCGCCAACATTTGCTGCCCTACAAACGCTTGTATAGACCATTCGCCCGCAATGACTTGCTCAGCTAACTTAAGTTTTCCCTTGTATACACCGGTATTAAGCACTACATCATCAAAACGTTCAACTGTATTGTTCTGCGAATCCTAGAACAACAAAAAATACATACACATTTATAGCGTATAATAACATAATTATATTATATGTATGTATGAGTACACGTGTACACTGTCTACATACCTTTAAAACAATAGATATTTGTTGGTTGACCTTTGCTGGTAGCAAGTACTGATCTAGGAATATTGCACGAAATTGTATGGTATCTCCGAATTTGTACATTGCCTTATCAGTTTGCAAATATACCATTGGTGGATTTTCTATGTATTCCAGATTCGTGGAATTTTCAAAAATAATTCCCGACAGTCCCTGCGCTATCAATGTATATATGCCATTTTTAATATCACCGAATTCAAAAGTTGCACTTTCTCCGGAATTAGGTGGCACCACGATTTCGGTATTTTTGCTATAATCTGGCCCCTTCAGAGTGAGACCGATTCTCGCATTGTCCTGTACCTCATAAACACTCACATATATACTGTATTTAGTATTGGGTCTTATGCTGCCCGGCGACGTTATAGTATAATATCCATCCGCCTGTATCTCGACAATTACCGTAATCGCTAAGCCCAATATCGGCAGCAGCTCCGACAATTTGTACATTCTGGTTAAAGGCCGACTAAGTACTGATATGAATGTGTGAATTATTCAAATTGATGTATGCTCCTCTTGTACGTATAAAAATGTATTGAATATCACTGAATATATGGCAAGCAATGTTGATGTATATGTGAGTATGTAATTGTATGTATGTGTACAGGTGTAAGCGCAGCTGAAGCCTTTCTTTGATCAACTAGTTACGAACTACTTACCATCAAGTCGGCCAACTGTCTTTTTTCCAACAAAGCAACTGTTAATTTTTGCACGCTGATATTATACAGGGTGTACCAAAATTAACGCAAGAATTAAATTTGCCGCCACTTCAATCAATCTTCTAAGTTGACGAAGGTAGAACACTATTCCGATCATATTTTGTATGAAATTTTCGAAATGTGGCCGCTAAGCTTTCAGCATTTTTGGAATATTGTTCTAGAATGAAGACGCGTTGTTCTATCATGTAACGTGTGAAGCCTCAACTGTCAGTTGTCGATTTGTTTTTGTTTTTTTAGCACAGAGTTGTCAACACTTTACTAGATAAATGACGATAAATTTAATTAAAATCTTGCGTCAATTTTGGGACACCCTCTATTTAGATCTGTCAGATTTTGGTCAATTTTCGGTAACTCGTTCGAGCATTTAGACTGGTAACTGACACGCGTGATGCTTTGCTCCAAGGCCTGAATCGGTTACTGCGGGATTGTCCACGTAGGCTTTCGACTTTACATATTCGCACTGGAAAAAGTCTAATGGTGTGATATCACACAATCTAGGTGGCCAATCGACAGGCCCAAAACGTGAAATTATCTGCTCACCGATGTGTTTTCTTAATAAATTCACTGATTGATGCGATGTGTGGGAAGTGGCGCGGCACAACCACACCAAACCGTTATTTTTTCTGTATGAAATGGCTGATCTTTAATCTATTTAGGTTGCTCTTCGTCTCACATGCAACAATTTTGCTCGCTTATATGTATACCCATTCTGACTGAAATGTGATCTCATCGCTGAACAAAATTTGGCCCGAAAACGTCGGACCCTCAGAAGGAAGCTTCCCGGAATTTAATTTAATTTTTTTTTTGTTAAATGAAGCTTTTTAACACTATATGGTATGGCACGATGTGATTGGTAGCACTGGAGTTATACGACTGTAACGAGATTTATTCATAAAATACGAAAAGATTTTTTCGACTACCCAAAATTAACGCCAATATAAATCATTCGATTCTTTCTTAGAAAGTATAATATACAATATATGAATCTGATATATCAGACAATGTTACATTGCCACAGTTTACCTATACTACAGCTACACTTTCTTATTTTGGTTATATACGGAAATGTTAAAGGCGATAGTTACGGCTTTCAAAGTAAAGCAATAAACCCAATTTAAAGAGAAGTGCAATTAAATATTTGTGAACTTAAGTATAATATTTTATATATTATGCATAATAATTAAATATAATAATATACATATGATTAATTTTATATAGATATTTTCGAGCTACTATCACTTTCAAAAAATTGCTAGAAAAAGTGCTAAATGGTTTCCAAGAATGTAGAAACAAGATTGTACCATAATAGCGTAATGAATTTAAGATTCTCAAAACCTCTATCTATATCATTTTTGGAGATTTCGTAAGATGAGCTTTCGCAAATCGGTTCACAGAGAGATCGATTTTATGTTTACCAATGTCTTCGGCTATGCACTGCTTCACCAATAAGTTGCTTCGTGGTTTCGCTACTCAATTCTCTCACAAAGCGCTGTTAATTAATGTTGAAAGTGGTATTTATGAGCAGAAGAAATTTTCAAACTCACATGATAATTGTAAAAAAATATGGAAAACCGCACTGCAAAGAAATCAACTTTACACAGTGGCTCGAGAATTGTTTTTGAACTTTCAATTCAATCTCTGAGAGATTTCCTCAAGTGTTTCTCATTTTCTCAGCACATATTGTAAAGAGTGCACAATACTTTGTTGTGTAAAAATGCATTACAAGCAGGTTGTGGATATTCTTGCCGGCTGCTGTGGCATTTATAAGTAAATATTTAGGTAAAAACGCAGAGGCAAGGTTGAGGATTTAAAACTAGTAATGTGTCTTATTGTATATATTTGTAAAGCATGTGTATTTAAAAACAAAAGCGGAATGTAAACAATGAGTAAGTCGGGAAAAATATAATCAATATAAACAAATCAAAAGCAAAGGTAAAAAAATACATTACATACAGACACATGTTTAACTGTTTAACTTCTGAGTATAATGTATTGAAACAACATGTAGCGGTGCACAAACAACAAAAAACAATATGACAAAAAAACAAAAACACACAAAAGCCAAAGAAAAATTTCAAAAAGCAACTCAAGACAAATCAACTCAAAAGTCCAAACATAAGCAAATAACAGCACAATGAGAAGAAGGCCTTATGAAGAGATAATTAAAACAAAAGCAAGAAAAATGTTAACTTCGGCGGCACTGAAGCTGTAACACCCTACACAGGTGCATTTCTTATAACAAATATATATAATACATTTATAGCTAAATCTGAAAGAAGTAAATCTTAGTTGCACCGCAGCTAGTATACCCTTCACAATTAAAAAAGTTTTCCTTACAAAAACTTGATACTGATCGTTCAGTTTGTAAGGCCAGCATACTTCCCTCTTTTATACAAAAATTTCATTGTTTTCACCCATTTCAGAATAGCTGTAAATTTTTTTTTTTTAACTTTCCCGAATTCATTTTTTTTTTTTGGTTAAATTAAGCTTAAAATCTCACTTTTTTAGCACTATATGATGTGACACAATGTGATTGGAAGCACTGGAAGCACTACGACTGCCACGACATCTATTAATAAAATACGAAAAGACTTTTTCGACTACCCAATATCTATGCACTGTATAGGGTCTTCGAAGTTTCCTTCTGATCAGGTTATAAAAGAAGAGAACGATTAATAAAATAAAACAAAAGTGAGGTAAACTTATAACAAATGAAATACAATATATCGCGAAAGCCCATAAGCATGAGCTCGTAGCCAGCTGCTGGTCATTCGCAATGCAACTGTTGACGCGAGCGCTTGTCTACATACGATAGTTCGATCGTGTTTTGTGATTCTACAAGTGAACTATTTTGAGATTGTAAAGTGAAATATAATATACTGATATTTAAATTTATTAAACATTAGTGCTTAGTGACACATTTATGAGCATTTCGCATGCATGTGGTGATTGAAATATAAATATATTACTCAAAACTGCGGCTTGGTTTTTTGCAGGAAACGGGAAAGTGATAGCGCAAGCCAATCAGCTGCACTTAGATCTAGACCTTTGGCGGCGCATATACATATACTATATATGTACATATATGCATATATTCTAAAATATATTATATTCTTATGTATAAAATTATGCATATATTGATGTTTCTGTTTCTCACTTTTACTGTTGCTTAATTGATTAGCAACTTAATAAATATAACGCTTGAAATGGACGTTCATTTGACTGCATACTTCTTCATATATTGGAAATTAGTATATGTTTGTAGAAATATATATCGAATGTGGTCGGCAAAATGTCAATCAAACTTTGATAAATGCTAAATGCACTCTGTGATATTGACAAAATACATGTGTACATGTGTGTAATATAAACTGTATATATGTATGTTATGTTGGTTCAGAAACCGCTTTTGTAATAATTGCCCATATCTGATATTTGAAGAAAAAATGTTTAAGTTACATTGCCATAATACTTACATACTTATGTATGGCATCTCTACAAATGTGTCTACATAAAAGTATATAGATATGTATGTATATGTAAAGAATGCATTTTTCTCCTCGAACCACTTAATTACTTCTATACTCTATATCATATATGTACATACATATGTATGTATATATACATATATCAATCAGCACTCAAAGTAATGAAAATGTTCAATCTATCAGGAATCACATCAATATTACATACACGTACATACATATCGTCACCTAAAATGCAAAACAACGTATCATCAAAAAAAAATTGAAAATCGTTGTCAAATATAATAACCAGCATATAACAATTTTAAAGTCTAATTCTATTTCAATATGAGTTTATGATAACCAATATATAACCATTTTATAACCAAAACTCGAATTTTGCTTCAATATCAGTGATTTCTTTTATATCGTTTTTCCTTCGCCTGTAAACTTATGAAAAGTGAGGTGACATTCTTTGCATTTTAGCTGATGATATGTACATACATACTTAGTTAATTATGTATACCATATTTATGTTTTTTCCAACATGTTTACATTTCTACATCTGATTAGATCGAAGTTGAGTTAACATATACATATATGACTATTGAAAAGAGAAAAGCTCATAATTAGAAATAAAAACACACTGAAGAATTGAACGATAACAAGATGTCGCGTCGGCTATGTATTGCCGTTTTTGAAATTATACAAATCGTCGCTTTGGTATGCGCAGCCGGGTAAGTAACTAATTTTTACTCTCTACAAAAAAAAATATATTTTAGCATGAATAAACATGGAAACATATTTGCAGCCACAAAGATAAATATTTAAATGAAAATATTGTAACTTTAAAGAATTTAGTGATCGAAATTTTGAACTCTTGCTACTAGTTGCTACAAAGTATAATAGTTTTGTTTACCTAGTGGTTGTATGCATTACCTAAAACTACTCGAGATAGATATATATATTTATATATATGACGAAAAACGTTGAAATCCTGGTGCAGAGATATTTTGATAAAACTTGCTTGTCGAAAAATACGTTTTCGCCATTTTTCGATGACCCGGTGCAGGATTTCGTCTGAAATTTCGGCTATAGAGCGCTGAATATTGCCTTCGAGTACCTCAAGCGTTGCTAGTTGTTTGGCGTAAACCTTTGATTTAACATACCCCTAGAGAAAATTATCTGTAAGCCTTAAATCACATGATCTTGGCGGCCTGGGGGCCATTTCTCACCCAACATGAAGCGGCGCGTCTCGTTGTAAATAGAGATCGTCCGCGTCAAATTCATCAAATTCCTAGGGAAAAAAGTCAGTCAGCATCATGTTATAATAAGAAATAAGGCCAGATGATGCCGCCATACCACAATTCGCACCAAACGGTCAATTTTTGGGAATGCAGTTGCGTTTCCTGAAGCCCATGAGGATTTGACTGACCTTAATAAGGACAATTTTGTTTTGTTGCCGAAGCCATTAAGCCCGAAATGGGCCTTCATCGAAGTAGACCGTGTTTTGCGCGACGATCTCTTACAGTAGCCACCGGAATTACGTTCTCTTCTAAGCTTTAACAATTTCCAATCGTTGTACCAAAGTGAAAGGTGGCATGATGAAATGGGAAACTTTACTGAACACACTTACGACATTTGACACGAATCCGTAAATAAACATGGCCGCCACGAGCTGTAAAAATCATGGGAATAATGTCATCAAAAAGGGAATTATGTGAGATTTAAAATGACTTTATGGTTTCGAAACAAAATTAGTTAAATTTGATATTAATGCAATTCACGTTGTCATATATTTATTAAAGGTTTTCCATAGAAATTTCTGAAATGTTAGAAAAACCCGAAAATCAATTTAAGCTTAATACGTGTTTCAGGAAAGTTCAATAAAGCTGAAAAAAACACCAAAAATCAATTACGCTAATGAGTTTCGCTGATAATTTCATCTCAAAGTTTAGGTACATGTACAAGTATTCTTCCAAAAAATATAAAAAATATAAATATAAAAAAATAATATAATTATTGTTTAATGATGCTGAGACGTCTAAAGAAAAAGGTTTTTTTTTTCAACGATGAAGTTTATAATAAAATAAATTTTTAAAGTGTTCAATAGCACAAATAGAAACTATTTGGCATTTCTTTCGTTAGAAAAACTTAATCGTTCTCGGAAATATTTTCGTATATATGTATATATGTGTGTATGTGTACATAAGTACATGATTTGCATGTTATTTACGTCAAACAATGCCAGCGGGTAGAAACATTGTACAAAGCAAAACATCATTATTATGATTTGTACGCTGGGAATTCCCTTCGCAATTGCGAGGCGCGCACGTAGCACTTAGCCGGTACTTACAAGGTACATGTGTGTGTTAAAAGGTTATTTATTTCTTGGTGCCATGCAGAGAAAATTAAACACTGCATAGTGAAAATAATTTATTATTATTTATTTATTAAATTTAAATTGTCATTACTTTTTTATTAATTAATTATAAATATTTTTAATTCAAGTCAAGAAAAAAGTAATGGGCTAAAATCACAAAATATTTGTATAAATACAAATTGTATATTGGGTAGTCGAAAAAGTCTTTTCGTATGTTGTCAATAGATGTATGTACATAGATGCAGTCGTATATCACATTGTGTCATACCATAAAGTGTTGGAAAGGTGAGATTTTTAAGCTTCAATTTACAAAAAAAAATTGGGGAGTTGAAAAAAGTTACAGCGGTGCAAAAATGAGTGAAAATAATGAAGAGATTCCAAATAAATGTAGGAAAAAATAGTTGAAGTTTGATAAGAAATACGAAAAGACTTTTTCGACTACCCAAAAAATTCGCACTGAATTGTTTTGTTTGCCTTTTTTCGCTCTTCTGCAAATAAATCCCAAATTAAAACAAAATTGGTGTAAAACTATCATCTTTGCGGCGTTGTTGAAATTTCCTACAAGGTATTTATTTATTTTTACGTACATATGTGTATCTATTAGCATCAGCTGTTTTCTCGCTGTGCGCCAAGCCTTTCTCACAACAAATAAAAGCGTAAAAACCGGCTAAATTGAATTATAGCTCAGAGCTTGGTTGTTATTGTGTTTACTTACATATATACATACACATAAACATATATTACGTACATAATTTGTTGTTTTTAATCGAACGATGGCTATGACTTGTCTAGAGGGTGTCAAAACTATTTTCAGCATCATATTATTTTATTATTTATGTGCTCAAAAACTCAATGACTTCATCCTAAGACTTTCATACGATCAAGTTCAAGCGCAATCAAACAATGACACTATTTACAGTTGCTTAATAAAAACTGATTAATAACCTAGTGTATAATGATATTATGTTAATTTTTATTTGGATTCCATTTTTTATACCCAGAATAGGGTATTTTAAATTTGTCACGATGTAGTAACACCTTAAAGGAAACTTTATTAGGTATATGTAGATTTAAATGATCAGCTGATGAACTGAGTCGATTTAGCCATGTCCACCTGCCTGTCCGTTAGTCTGTATATGTACGTATATACGAACTAGTCCCTCAGTTTTCAGATATCGATATGTAGTTTTGCACCCAACTTTGTCTTACCAAGGTGCTGCTCATGAAAATTTCCAATGGTTATTGTCTAAGGCATTGATACTACATACGAAAAAATACATGAAATCGGATCGCTATATGCTATATAACTGTCATACAAATAGACCGAACAAACTCAAGTCCTTGTATAAAATTCTTTTATTTGTTAAGATTATTATCCAAGAAAGTACTACAACCTCCGAAGAAAACGTTCGGATCGCACAACTATAGCATATTTAGCTGCAATACAAGCTGGCCGATCAAAATCAAGATAAAGATCTTTTTATGTAATTTTATGCTATAAGAATTCTCCTGTGAAGGGTATTATAACTTCAGTGCAGCCAAAGTAAATGTTGTTTTTTCTTGTTTTGGTATAATAATTGACCCCCTTTTAGGGTTCACACACACACCGAACCGCGATTATGAACTAAAATCAATATGCGATTCGAACACGTCGTAAATAAAACAAGAAGAAACAGTGCATACACATACATATATTCATACGTATGAAATGAGATAGTATAGCTTAATTATTTATTTAGAAACTTTCATTCTTTTTTTGCATATTTTATTTAACGAGCCGGCATAATATACAACAAACAAAACGATTCGTGACTAATGCTGGAAAAAACTCATGGGCAGAGGTTATCAGATGCTAGCTCTGACCTATTGACTTAATTAATACTGAGCAAATTAATAGGAATTTTAAATAATTTTTTACTTCTATGAAATCTAAACAGCTGCAGGGCAGTACACATACACTCGCATAAGTTCTAGGTGTGTGTTCGTTCGTATATGTACCATAGAATCTTTTAGGCGTCGAAACTTGTTTGAATTGATTGTTCATTTCGGCCTGGCATGTGTGTATACTTATTGGTGGATCATTAATTTAAAGCAACGATGAAATATTTGCATACTTTCATCTCCAATCAAATCAAAAATTTCAAAATATAGCGAATTTCTTCGTTATTTTCACTCATTTTTGAACAGCTGTAACTTCCCCGAATTAAATTTTTTTTGGATAAATAAAGCTTAAAATCTAACCTTTCCAACACTATATGATATGACACAGTGTGATTGGTAGCACGAATACGAAAATACTTTTTCGACTACCCAATATGTATTTATACCTACTTCAAATGAATATTAAACAAAATTTTCTATGTAATTAATTTGTTGATAAATACAAAAAAGTGCATAAATTAATTCAGCAAAAACGAGATGCACGATTGTATTTGAAACAGTTCAATGACCTTTTTATTAAAATTAATCAACAGTCAATATAAGTTAGACAAGTTTCTAAGCACACAAAACACATTAAAAGCCATTATACTAACAATAATATGAAAAAAAAAAAAATAAAATAAATGAATAAACCAAATATATTTTTTTCCATTTATCTTTACACAGGCATTACTCTGTAATCGGACCTGGCACGATCCGCTCCAAATTTAAATACAATGTAGCCGTTTCAGTGCACAAGGCCGAAGGGCCAACCAAAATAGATGTTAGCATTATGGGTCCCTCGTATAATGAGACAAAAACAGTAGAGCTGCAGCCGATGTCCACTGAAAATGTTGAATTTGATGTGCCACAACTGCAGGATGGCGCTTATAGTCTGGTTGCGAAAGGCGTGTCCGGGCTGATCTTCGAGAACTCAACAAAGCTAAATTATGCCGACTACAAGCCAGCCACGTTCATACAAACGGATAAGGCCACATATAAACCAGGTGACTTAGTACAGTTTCGTGTACTATTTTTGGATGCCAATACGCGTCCAGCAAAAATTGAGCAGCCCATCTCGATACTGATTAATGTACGTATTATGCGAAAATAAACTGAAACTAAACGCTTTTTATACTTTACAATTTTTATAACGTCAAATTTTATATTTTACATAGGATGGCGCACGGAATCGTATTAAACAATTGCAGAACGTAAAGTTGACTAAAGGGGTTTACACCGGTGAATTTCAACTCTCCGAACAACCTGTGCTCGGCGATTGGAATATCGAGGTCGTTATTGAGGGTCAATCACCGGTTTCAAAGTCCTTTGAGGTGGCCAAATATGTATTGCCTAAATTTGAAGTGTCTATTGAAACCGCCAAGGATGTAGCCATACCTGATGGCGTCATTAAGGTGACCGTACGCTCAAAGTACACCTACGGTAAATCTGTTGAAGGCACGGCAACGGTATCCATTAAACCCCTATATCATCATTATGGCATGAATATTCAACCAGAGGCAACCAAAATGGTTTATGTCGACGGCAAAGGACACGTTGAGTTTGATTTAAGTAAAGACTTAAATATCGGTGGTGAACGCACATATGTGCCGCCGTTGAAAGTATTGGCTACGATGAAGGAGAAACTCACTGGCAATACACAAAATGCCACAGCTACTATTAACTTGCATTCCGAGCGCTATCGCATCGAAGGTGTTAACGTGCCGACCAATTATCAACCTGGCAAACCGACCAAAATTACCGTTGTTGTGAAGAATGTGGATGGCTCGCCGGTGTCTGATACAAAGAATAAAGCCAAATTGATTGTGCATCCGCCACGTGATTATATGTTTAGAGATTATCTGTCTAAAGATGAAGCTACTACTCCAAAGGAAGCAGATAAAATTATGGAATTTGAGTCAAATCTTGACGAGCATGGCATGGCTACATTTGAGTTTACTTTGGCCGAAACAGACCGTTATTATACCGTAAAATGTGAATTCTTAGATACTACAACATATCTTAGCTCAATATCTAAATTTATACCTACAATCGATACACCGGAATTGCTAAAATTGACGGTGAACACAAAGAAGTAAGTACAGAAACGATTTTGTAAATATAAGTGTGAGAGAGAATACCTTCTATATAACTAAAACACTTATAATTATATGCATTCACAACTGATAATTTATTTGCAGACCTCGTCTGAGTAAGCCCGTTGTGGTGGAGGTAATATCGAGTGAAAAAATCCCATACTTTGTTTACACCATCGTTGCACGCGGCAATATCTTGAAGAGCGAATATGTCGATGTGCCGGAGGGACGACAATCGCAGACCATCAAATTTATACCCACCTTCGAAATGATACCGAAAGCCAGCTTATACGTACATTATGTCTACGACAATAATTTGCGTTTCGAAGAAAAGGCGATACAGTTTGAAAAACAGTTCGAAAATACCGTAAGTCGTAAAATTAAAAAAAAGTTAAATCAAATTTACGCCTTCCACTTTCCACTTTCTACTAATATTTTCTTTTGTATAGATCGATATTAGCGCTCAACCCCAAGCGAAACCTGGCGAGCAGGTACAGCTTCATATTACAACAGATCCTGATTCTTTTGTCGGTTTGCTAGGTGTTGATCAGAGCGTGCTATTACTCAAATCGGGCAATGATATAACCCAGGAACAGATATTCAACACTTTAGGCGACTATGATGCTAGCACACCATGGATGCGAGGCTATGGACGCTATCCGGGACAGGAATCCGGTGTGGTAACAATGACAAATGCCAATTATCCCTACAATGATGGTAAGTGCAAAGTTAAATTAGAATTCCATGAAGCATTTTTTTTAATATTATGTTGTAAGAAATCCTTTAATATTACCTTAATAATGTTGAGCGCCTAAACATATGTGTCTATGTTAATCCAAGAGTTATACCCATCACCACTGGCACTTGCTGATAGCGTGCTAAACGATGAGTATTTTGAAGTTGCTCTCAACGATGAGCCCATGCATCGAGATATTACGGATCGGACAATTGATCCTTCAGCTTATGGCGTATTGCCAATACGGAAAATGTTTTTAGAAAGCTGGATTTGGACACTGCTTAATAGGTTCGTTTCCAGTGTATTTGCTACAAGGAAAAACGTGCACACTCAAGCAACTCTTATGCCTAATAGTGGTGACTAAAAATAATATTTGTAGAGATTTCGATCGTTGCCAATGGTTCTACGGTTGTAAATATTTAGCATGTGCGGTTCAGTTTAGATTATTTAAAAATAAAATAACGCTGCCTAGGAATGAAGTAGTTATGCTTTAAAACGTTCAAAACAACTGGAAACTAATTGAGTCTATTTATAAACGCGGTGAAGGACACTAGATATTTAGAGTGGTACAAAACGACACGCCTATAACTTTCACTTACACAAACTCTACCTATCTCCGCTAAAATTATACTTAGATTGTTTTTTTTTTGTTGTTAGCTATATGGTATTTACTTTTTTTCTAGAACCTTTATATATGCTTGAAGCAGATTTCGAATTAGCCTTAGACACTCTATTTGACTCAGAAGATGAAACAGACTCCATAGATCGTTTCGATGCTAATAGCGTGTCGACGCAAACATCCGAGACCACTCCCATAGTACGTAAACATTTCAATGAAGTGTGGATTTGGCATGAAAGTGACTCTACGAGTGGCATTGAAGGGTTGGTTAAAGAAAGATTACATCGTGTGTACATTTAAAGGAATCGTATGCATGCGGAGCACTTAAAAAACGTAACCTTTGCAAAACTAAATAAAAATAACAAAAACATAACAATAACAGTAAAAATAGCAACAGCCGATAACAAAACGAAAAAGAACACTAAGTACTAGCAATTATAATGCGACTAAGCACTTTTTAGTAGATCTTATAACAGCGGTCGGTTTTCTCGGGACCACATATTCTACCTTCATTAGAAATTTGACCTACAGATAACTGTTTTCGAACTTTTTTCAATTATTATAAGTGTATGCCCAATTTTGTTTTTATCAGAAACTCGTCTAGAAAGATATATATTTATATTAACAAAATTGCAACCCTGCGAGTTTTTTTTTGAAACAACGAAATAATTAAACGTTTATAATGTTGAACTCATATTTAATCTCTATGCTGGAAACATTCTTTCAGCTACTTATGGATAGCTTGCGAAAAAAATTATATGAATGCATAAGCCCGATTCACAGTTATCATCTACTTCAACTACTTTACGTTTGACCAATTACAGCTCCGTGTGTATACAAATCCTGTAAATTACTCAAACTTCTCGTTGTACAATATTTTTTTAAGTATATATGTATGCGGTGGCCTGCTTACTGAATTTTCCTCTTAACAATTGAATGTTGCTTATTGTGGAACAGTTTTGTTGGATATGCGAATCAGCATGTGAAATTACAGTAGTCTTTTTGCATATCTATTTATAGGTGTACCCCGTTATTATTTCTTGAGAGCACGTACGGATGATATGCGAACGGGTTTGGTATACTATATGCATCATCCATCACCTAATGTACAAAATTCGTTTGCGCCGAGATTCTCACCAAGTTTACCACGTCCTACGAAAATTCGTAAGGACTTTACTGAAGCTTGGATTTACGATAGTTTTTCAACTGGTGATGGTGAAATGTTAGTTAGAAATTAGAGTGTAGATACTTTTATGCACAAAAACATACATAAGCCCAAAGTCCCGTGTTCATGATATCTTACAAATATGTATATATAGTATGTAGGCAATTGGCAAAAGCACATCCACTTCAGACTTACTCGATTTGCCGGTATTTTGACTGTCGGAGTTCCAAATTTCGAGATTTTGATTGTCGGCATTACGTTATATGTAAAACACAACTATTTTGACTACCTAGTTCTTCTTCCAAATCACACAGGTTAAATCAACTCATTTCATTTTGTACATACATACGCAAACATATTACACGCATTTCAATTGACCCGTTAGTGACATTGTTTAGAGAAAATATACAACCGCCACAACAATTACATCTTGCACATTTAACCACAACATTTTTTTAACACTTCTTACTTATTGTTTTTCACTCTATCAATAATTATGCACCGTATTTTTAGAACACACTGTATCTTTACAACATTATATGCCACTTTCTCCTACGCTGAATCCATTTTTTTGTTGCAAGCTAATGTCGAAGACTTTTCTAGTTTTTCTGCATGAGAACATATGATTTATTGCTATTTTATATCAAAAACAACAATGTGTCTTAATATCTTTTGCACTCGATCTGCGATCTTCGCTACATATCAATGTTTAAGAATTTTCACCGTTGAAATATGACGCAACACGAGCCTAAATAATCTAAGAATAATGCTTTGAACATAATGAAAAAAATGTATTACAAGTAACTGTAAGAAATATTTATAAAAAAGAATTAAAAAAATATTTTGTTCATAGTCTATGCTTACATTGACGCGTTTCAACAACCAGTTTATGCTTTTGGTGCAATTGGAAGACCTCTCCCGGAAGCCACTTTCTTCGCCGGCGAGTTTATGCCTGTAGCCCTCCCTGCAGCCCTCCCTGCACCACCGCAACCATTAGCTGGAGCAACTGCTATAACGCCAATCTTGAGAAAAAATTTTATCGAAAACTGGATATTCATGAATCAAGAAATGTAAATTTATTTTTTGATTGTTATGTGCTTTAGAGCTTTTCGCTCTTCGCCGCTTCGTTAATGCTCGTATATGCATGTAATATGTTAGTGGTAAAGTGTTGGCGGACCCTGTTTTTAAATTTAAGTATACTCATATGTAGCTAAAACACGTATGGCTTTTTCGGTATAAATGCTAAATCAGTTAAGTGGCATTGAGGTTGATCCATGTAAAACAAGCTCCATTATCAAAAAAAAATATTTTTTTGAGACAGTTAAAATTTATTTTTAAAAACTAATAGTAGATTATAGTTTTCATGGACATATATTAAAAAATACGGCAATGACGGAAATTACTGTGGAGCGTCTCAGAAAAAATTTAATAGCACGGTGCTGGATTATCTGAAATCAAAAAAATTCATTTGTATATAATTGTTATGCCCATGTAACGCTATTTGGGAACACTTTGCGCACAAATCGATACATTTTTTATTATATTATTAAAAAAATTGAAGAAAAAAGAAATTACCTAGAAAGTTATGTATAGAAATAGTGTTCAAAATTTCACCATTCAAAACGATAGGTGCAGTAGCTTTGAAGTTATGAGTGGCATGATCTTAAAATAGGTGAGTTGTGCGGGAAATACTTCAAAGCTATAAGATCTGATGTATAACGTTCCTAAAGCGAGTATATGTTAAGTATAATCATAACTTCGCAGTCTATCTCTCTCGGTGTGTTGGGTAATAACTACCTCATATATTGAATTTATATACCTATGTTCATTCGTATATCAAACATGTTCTAAGCCATTTAATTTGTGACCGACTCATTCAGAGCTTCTCAGCAAAGCATATTCATATATACTGTGACAAAAAAGTGCCCAGAAATTGTAAATAGAACACCACATATTTAATTGTTCATCAATATTTATTTTGCCCATATGCCTATGATTTTCGAGTCCTCGAAACACTTTTCAAAAGCACTTTTTGGGATGGCCTTCAGCTCCTCAGCGAATTTCGTTTTACCTCTTCGATTGACTGAAAATAGTTGCAGATGGTGCATTATCACCGTGTAAAGTCCACAAATTGTTCTTCCACAATTTCGGCCGTTTTCGACGCATGTTCTCACGCAAACGCCTCAATACGGACAAATAGAACTCCTTATTGACCTCTGTCTCTCTCGAACAAACTCATAAGCCTATGTCTCAGGGGCAGTAATAATGATTTCCATGAATGTGGGATCGGAATTCACACGATCAAGTACAAGTATGTCTAAAGAGGCCTGTTAACGTTTTAAAAAAAATCAGTTTTATCGGGACGAATCGAGCAAGAACGCGTTTCATACCCAAAGTGTCCACCAAAATCATTCGACTCGTAGGCTTGTGTTTTAGATAAAACTGAATCACCGTAAGCCTTTTCCAACATTCGCAACGATTCCGCATTCGAAATTTGGTTAGAAATACCAAATTTTTGTCAAATTCTTTACTCGATATTTTTATCCATTGTACAAATCGCAACGCTCTACTGAGATGTACCGACTTAAGCAGCTGCTGTAAACAACCTGGTTGAGAGATCGCGGTCATATTAGGCATATTAATTAAAGACAGTCCTACCAACTTATAAAAATACATTTTTTCGAAATATCATATACTCGTGGAATGTAAGTACAATTTCCTGGCGTTTTTTTGTCACAATTAAATAAACATAAACAAATTCTTGTAAGAAATCCTTTGTATTCGTGAAAGGTATTATGGTTTCGGTACAACCGAAGTTTATGTTTTTCATGTTTTATCTAAAAGTAAAAACTTTTTCCCTACCATTTACTAATTGTTCATCAAGCAGCAAGTCTCTGCCATTGCGAAGTCCTCTCAGTATTTCTTATTAGCTTCAGAATATAAATACCTTGACTCAACGGACGAGGATCTGTTATGTGAAGCACTGCCACTACAAGCAATGGAACTGGCAAAATGCGATAAAGCTAGTGAGAACTCAATGCTCTTACGCTCTAATTTTGCCGAAATTTGGATCTTTAGTCAAAGAATTAGGTACATAAAATATTTTCTAGCCACACTTGTGTGTTTTACCTCTTTTTGTGCATTTGTAATGTATGTATTAGTTTACGTTATATAGTATATAGTATTTATATGTAGAATTAGTTAGAACTTGATAAGTAGTTTCCCATGTTTAATATTGTGTCATGAAAAGTTAATTAGAATGATTAAAGCGTTCAGCGAGAGCAACTATGAAAATAAGCCTTTTTTATAACTTGGTAATCCTGTAGTTTCTCAAATAATGTTAAGCGGAAAGCAAATTTTACAAATCTATTCATAATTAAAAGAATGACATAATGAGATTGACAAACTGTTCACACTTGCAGACTATCATTATCCCATTCTCCAAAACCGGTTTAATTTGGAACCACGCGTCATGTTTAGAATTGGGTCGAATTATCCCTCACCCAGACATATGCTGGCCGCTTCATCAATAGGGCGACCATTTACAGCAGTACCTGTAGCACCAAAATTACGTAAAAATTTTTTGGAAGACTGGATATACGAAAATATTGAGTAATATATATATTTAATATATTAATTAAATAACACATCAATTTAACGCATTGGGAAATTTAAATGTAAACGACATATATATAACTGTTATATTAACTAACATGGGTACATCGATAACATAGCACTTGTGATTGTTTATGGAATTACAAGGTTTGTCCGGAAAGTAATAGGACTGATTTTTTTCCGCCACGAATGTGCTTCGGAGCGTGCGCGCACCGACTGGATTCGGTTGAAAGCGTTCATAGCTAACGCACGAGCGGCTGGTGAGTTGTCTCCGAGCACCTGGAGAGTCAGGACAAACATTTTTGGTCGGTGGCACCAGGCCTTTTTGGAGGGCCGGGAAGAGGTCGCTGATAAAGACCTGAAGTATGATCAAATCCAAAGTAAACACGATGCTCATTGTCTTTTTTGACATCAAAGGCATCATCAACCATGAATTTTTTCCTCCTGGACAAACCGTTAACGCCAAGTTTTACATGGAAGTCCTCAAGAGATTCGAACGAAGTGTCAATCGGGACCGACAAGACAATGCTTGGAAATCGCGCTGTTAGCGCTGCATCGACGCAGAAAGAGCATATTTTTAAAGTTTTTAAAGAATTGTTCTCAGTCCTATTACTTTCCCGATAAATCCTGTATATATGAAAGTGAAAATCTTAGCTCTGGCGAGTTTCCTCGTTATTTTGGTCTCAGCGTGTGTAGGGCGATTAGTAGAGTAGGCTTCTTATCTACACAACAGATGGCACAGCAGATCGAAGTTTTGGACAATGTGGTATATATTTTATTGTCTTAATCACTTTACCTTCATTGTAACACTTTAACGGATCTAACAAAGGATTATAGCTTACATTTAATGCCACCCATTATATTTGTTTCCCTTTAAATTTCAATACAAAAGAGGCAGAACTTATTTACTGGACTATAAGCCCGATACCCGAAGAAGAGCTTATTTTTCACGATCTCGATCTCATTGTCGCAGCAGCTGCCTTGAGAGAAGATACCATAGACGATATAGAATACTTCGCGAAAAATTTACAAGCTCGACCGACTAAACCACCGATACGCACATACGTAGAGCGCTCTTGGACGTGCTCAAATGTTGAATCACTATTCTATATCAAGTAACTTGATAAAAGAAAATACACAACGCTTCTAGCCTGAATAAGCAGCTACATATATTACATACATGCTCTTACCATAATGATTCTTTGAGCTTTCTTCTTTAAACTTTTCTCAGTTTTGTGTTCGCTTCAAGATTTTTTTTTTAATTTCTAAGAACACCACCATATGCAGTCTACGAACTCTTTTCAACACATTTTTGCTTTCATGCGAACTGCTCTATTGTGTTCACTACAAAATTATAAAACGCTTTGCATATTTTATAAAAAAATTTAAGCCGTATTCACCTCTTCAACCCAGCTCTCAACATCATATATATCATAAGGAGTGGCAATGAGAAACGCTCCGGCTTAGACAGCAATAGATCATACCTGGTTCTTAGATACAATGCAGTTCACCGCTACGATACTACTCGTACTAATCCCGGGAATGCGCTAGTTATACCGTCAATACGTAGCAATTTTGCAGAAAATTGGATATTCAATATTGCTGTGTAATACAATGATATATTCATATTGGTTACTTAACATTCAACAATGCGTTGTGTTTATAACTAATGTGGGTTTTAGTATTCTTATGGTGTATATTTACTCACTCAAAACTATGAATGACGTTATGAGTTTGAATTCAAAATTTTATTCGCAAAACTTTATATCAATATAAATTTTTTTAGCTGTTAATGGCATATTTCTGAACTTTACTTCAATCTTCCCTATTTTTTTCACAAAATTTCCAAAGTTTCCACATCATAACTAAGTTTTGAAAACGTTCATGAATCATCAATTATACATATAAAAAAAAATCGATTCGTATGAATTATTTAAAGTAAATTTATCGCAATAATCGATAGACACAATATTTCAGTGTCCTTTTTGAAACTGGTTCTCTGAGAAAAATTAAATTATGTTTTGGCTATAAAAATACTGCATTAATGAAGATAATAATTGCATGATTAATTAAGCTTAAGACTTAAAAATTAACAAATTTTCTCCATGATGCATTTGTGTTCTACACTTCTGCATGTCATCCGCATAGACCAAAAGAAAAGACATCCTACAGCGACCGGTTCCAGCGGTGGTAACGTGCCGATCAGTGGTGCCTCCAATCGTCGCAAACAATCGACAACAGAAACCTGGTTGACAACCAGCTCCACAACTGCTGGACCTACAGCATCTGATATTGGCAGCGATAAGCAATTTCAATACGAATTACGTGCGCGTGAAAACTTTTTTGAAAATTGGATTTTTTACAAAATTTGCTCAGTGAAATCGTACGATTTTTTTTGTTGATAAATATTTCTGTTAAGTGTTGTGACGCAACAAGCCGCTATTGTGGATAATAATTTTCATTCTTAAATACTGAATTTATCGATGAATGAATGCAGCTGTACGTAATTTATGCCTGCCAATTTAATTATCAACTTCTATTTATTAATTCAATTGATTTTGTGTTATTTTGTAGATATATACCTTTCATATTAATACTTACATACTATTTATTTAATGAGTATGCTACAGTTTTTAGAATACCCTTTATAGAACAAAATTATGCACTAAGACTTTGCAGAGCTGTCATCCAGTCCAAATGGAGTGTTCTGACAGTTATTAAAATTTTTACGAACTCTTATACATATTTAGTATCAAAATACTATTTTCCTCAGGTGCCCAATTGAAAGCACGCCCATCGCTGAATTTTACTTATTCCTCTACACATACATAAATCCTTATTTCTACTTCGCACTCATCTCTAATAGTAATCATGCTATAAATTTTTTAGTTATTTACTATTCTCTTCAACTACCATCGCCTGTGCCTAGGGAATCTATTGCTGAATATTTACCCACAAATCCACCGCTCCTTTACACAACAACGACCACAGCTTCAATGGTTGCAAACAGCAGTCCGGCAGTTCGTAAAGAGTTTACAGAATCATGGATTTTCGTTAATAATGAAATGTAGGTTTCCGAAATGAAGAGTTACTCCATGTCTACTATAATACATAATACATGGGTTGCCTTTTATACTTCGGGATTAGATGAAAATAAAAAAAAATAAAAAAATATTCATCAGCGAAAATCGTCCTATTGTTTTTCAAAATATTCTTCTTTGGGATCTATACTATTCTACACATTACATTCTGATTGAGGCATCTCCAAAACATGCATTCTGAACGCATTAAGCGCCTTTTCAGCTGTCGAGAAACATCAGTTTGTGCACAGCATCAATAGTTTTCAGAAGAGCAACTGATTTTGGACCACATTCGCATTCTCAAATTCGTCTTGGAGTGATCTACGAACTCTCTAGAATTCACAATAGCAAACACTGATCCGTGATAGAACTGCATACATACAAATTGCTTTAAATTCATCACTGTATTGTTGCTGAGTTAATTCACTTCGAAAGTTGTTAACAATAAGTTCATTTTTTGGCCGAGATGAATATTTTAAGTTACTGTAAATAACACACACTAATCCACATCGAAAGTTGTGAAAAAATAATTCCATTTTTTTATCGAGATAAATATTTTAAGTTACTGTAAACAACACAGCTGTCTGAGTATACATATATAACGTCAAAAATATCACACTCACACTTTACTCTGATGTTGTGAGTTGCCAGGTTGCAATACTAGTGCAATCAAATCCCAAAATGTAAAAGGCAACCCGTATTAACACAAAATATTAGGTGATGCACTGGCAATGGAGACGCACACTCAATACCAAAAGCAATTCAGCAACTGTGGTTGCACTTTCTCAATATAATATATTGCATTACAAAGTAAAAGAAAAAGTGGATATTTACAGACATTATTTTGAGTTAATTAGAAAACATGCTCATGTTTCGAATTCTAATTAATCCCTGAATTAAGCGAAAACTTTCTTCCGATACAAAAATATTATGACTTTTTAAGCACTTTTAAGGGTTTAGTATATTCAAACTATTACAT
Source organism: Bactrocera tryoni (assembly GCF_016617805.1). Taxonomy (NCBI): domain Eukaryota; kingdom Metazoa; phylum Arthropoda; class Insecta; order Diptera; family Tephritidae; genus Bactrocera; species Bactrocera tryoni. Next base: position 13,404,025 of record NC_052500.1, read on the forward strand.
AATATAGGTAATATCTAAAGTATAACGGTTTATTTATAAGGATATATGGTTTCTATTTGAAACATGTCGGAGAACAAGCTTTCATATTCAATAATTTCAGACACACATTATCACCCAAAATGCAAAATAACGTACGATCACTATTCATAAGTCTACATACAAAGAAAATATTGTTTATATCTAACAATGGAAGCTGAAAATTTAATTATTTAATATAAGTAATATGATGTAGTGTATCGTAAGCAATAAAAAACTTATTTTCGATTTTTTTGATGATGCGTTATTTTGCATTTTAGGTGACGATATCTAGTTTCGATTATAACTACTTACATCTTAATATAACTTACTCTTTGGCGATCATTTTGTATAATATATCATATATCACATGTACACACTTTTAACTGTAAATATTGCATTGAAAACTGTACTTGCTGCCTCACTTAGACTTTGTGCACCATTATTGTTAGCGAGCTCATACTGCATGCTATGATATTTCAATGGATTTGCTTGCTCATATCCAACAATTATTGCTTTTTGTATTCACATACATATATTTAAAAATTTATAATTTACTACACACACAAAATATAACCTAGTTCTGGATATAACTAACACACTTGCATGCACGCATATATGAAAAAAATTTTCTCTCAATTTCCGTCCAACTTTAAATCACGCTTGTCGCTTTCGCTTGTTGCCTGTTATGTGTTATTGTCTCACATATCAAACCGTACCACTAAAAATAACATATACCTATTTATATTCCTCTTCTTCAACGCTTCGTCTGCAGTACGGATGGCGGCAATTTTACCTTGAGCAAGAAGATACCCGACACCATCACTTCATGGGTTGTCACTGGCTTCTCGATGAATCCCAATACTGGCATTGCGCTTACGGCCAATCCCACAAAAATACAAGTGTTCCAGCCCTTCTTTGTCTCTACTAATCTGCCGTATTCGGTAAAGCGCGGTAAGTTAAGACGCACTCCATTTAAAGTACTTCTAAAATCTTCTGTAATAATCGCGTCACCTTTTTTTGGTCAACGTAGGCGAAGTTATTGCCATACCCGTTATAATCTTCAATTATATGGACAAAGCTTTGGATGCGGAAGTAGTAATGGAGAATACGGATAATGAGTATGACTTTACCGAAGCCACCAATGAGATTGAAGACAAGCCCTTAGATGTGGTGCAACGCGTTAAACGTGTCTCGGTTGCGTCAAATACTGGTCGCAGCATTTCCTTTATGATACGTCCCAAAAAGATTGGACAGATCACATTGAAAATCACTGCAACTACACCACTGGCCGGTGATGCAATACATCAAATGCTCAAAGTGGAACCGGAGGGTGTGACACAATACGAAAATCGTGCCGTCTTCATAAATCTTAAAGATAAAAATGTGCACAATGAGAAATTAAATGTAGATATACCAGCCGAAGCTATACCCGACTCGGAATACATAGAATTTTCTGTGGTGGGCGATTTGCTTGGGCCAACGTTGAAGAACCTCGATAAACTGGTGCGCATGCCTTATGGCTGTGGCGAACAAAATATGGTGAATTTCGTGCCGAATATATTAGTTTTGCATTATTTGGACGCGATCTCCAAGAGTATGCCTGCAGTTACGGAGAAGGCAAAGAAGTTCCTCGAAATTGGTTATCAACGTGAATTAACTTACAAACACGATGATGGTTCGTACAGCGCTTTTGGCAAATCTGATAAGGCAGGCAGTACTTGGCTGACAGCATATGTGATGCGTTCGTTCCACCAAGCAGCAAAATACACCGATATTGATCCTAAAGTTATTGTAGAAGGTTTGGACTTTTTAGCGTCGAAACAAACACCGAATGGTAGTTTCCCCGAATATGGAAAACTCTTCGATTCGGCACATCAAAATGAGTTAGGCCTGACAGCATTTGTTTTGTTGGCATTCCTAGAAAATGTGGTAAGTAGATTATAGTAAAGAAGAGCTATGCAGCTTATTGTGTTTTAGTATACAGCTCTGAGGTAGTGGCCTTTTCACGAAAACTTAGCACTCAAATAGCTTTTTTAAGCGTAGGTAGGTTTCAATTTTCAAGCTAACAATAAGTAAAGATAACAAAAGCCAAGCGGTTTTAGAATCACAACAGTTTCTTAGGGTTTCGGGTAGTGAAGGAACGCCATCATCTCTTAGCGGATCTCACAACCCATTTCACCATAAACATGCATCGGGTTCCAGGACATATTGATATTCTTGGTAACTGTGAAGCTGATGAAATAGCTGGAGCAGTACCATCCTACAACTAGACCACGGAGACGAAAAACTTGTATGTCTACTTGTAGATATTTAATCGATATGTTGTAAATATAGCGGAGGCCCATCAGAAACAATCCCTATCTTTTTCAACAAGCAGGAATGTGAATATAGGCCGCACATGCCGACTATTAGAATTTAATAACATAAAAACTTTAGTAGGAGTACTAATAGGTTACCGTCTAATCGGCAGGCGTGCCAGCCATACAATATCTATTGTAGAAGCTGTCAGAAGGTAGAGGAAATGCGAATTTAGCTTTGTATAGGGAAAGAATCGCAACATTCGGTCGAGGGTTTCTTTTTCGAAGGTTGCTAAGATAACACTTTTCGTAGTGATGAACTTCTTTAGAAACACGGAATGGTTGAGAAAAGGAACAATAGATTGAGGGGACTACGAATGAGGAGACTATACAATATATTCTAAGCGAAAGCAAAGCTCTGTATAAGAAAATAATCACAACCTTTGTTTGACGGTTTCTTGATTATCTTTCGGAGGCTGCTTGTGATGAGCTTCAGCAAAAGCACTGGATGGTTCAGAGAGAAGACAATAGAGTAAGAAGATGTTTTTTCTAGAGATTTCAGAACGAGTTGTCCCAAAAGCCATCGTCAGACAGAGTGGCTGTCTACCTACCTAAGATAAAAGAATCTTCGACCAAAAATTTCTATGTCGCTGTGTAGTACTTTAGTAATCATTACAAACGATGTTCAATACTTTCATAAGAATTTTTCATTTTACACTTAAACAGGAACATGTAGAAAAGTACAAAACGCAGGTCGATAATGGCATGAAGTATCTAATGGAGAACGTGGATAAAACAGACGATCAATACTCGCTCGCAATTGCTTCATTGGCACTGCAAATTGCCAAAAATCCCGCAGCCGATAAGGTGCTAACTAAATTACAAGGTCTCGCTAAGCAGGAAAGCGATCGCAAGTGGTGGTCCAAGGTTGATACTCCCACTGAGGGTAGCAGCGCCATCTGGCGTTGGCAGCCAAATAGTAATGACGTAGAGATCACATCGTACATACTTCTTGCAATACTAGATAAAGAGGGCGCCGAAAATGCTTTGCCCATTGTCAAATGGTTGATCTCACAACGCAACAGTAACGGTGGTTTTGCTTCCACACAAGACACTGTGGTCGGGTTGCAAGCGCTCATAAGCTTTGCAGAGAAAACTGGCGCCGGCAGTGGTGTGATGGACATTGAGTTTACTTCAAGCGGTGGTGAGGAAAATAAAGGTGCCATTGCGGTTAGCGCAGAAAATTCCTTGGTACTGCAAACACATGTGGTAAGTTAATTAAAGCGCGATTTATGTCGTTTGAATTAAACTAACCTAAAGAATATTATGCTTTCTTCCGTGCACAGCTACCGAAGACAACACGCTCGGTTGATTTCACCGCCAAGGGTAATGGCTCATCTATGGTGCAACTATCCTACCGTTATAACTTGGCTGAAAAGGATAAAGCACCAAGCTTCCAAGTGACAACAAATGTCAAGGAGGACCAAAACTTACTAATTATGGACGTATGCGCCGAATATGTACCTGCGGATGCAGCCGATCAAGAGAAAGAATCCAATATGGCTGTAATGGAGATCGCACTACCCTCCGGCTACACTGCGGAAACTGACGCTTTCAATGCTATTGAAGCAGTGGACCGCGTTAAACGTACTGAAACGAAAAATGCCGATTCGATGGTGATTGTCTATTTCGATGGCTTGAAACCGGCCGATAGTAAGTGTGTGCCCGTTAGAGCAGTCAAAACACATGCGGTGGCCAAACAAAAGCCCGCAGCGGTCAGCATCTATGACTACTACCAAACAAATCGTCGTGCCACCGAATATTATCAGGTGAACTCATCGCTTTGTGATATTTGTGAGGGCGAAGATTGTGGTTCATCGTGTCAAAAATCAAAGGAAAGCAATAATTAATGTACATTATCTTGCTTCAAGCAATTCACTCTAAAAACGGCGAAATTGTAATGTAAATGAATATCAGTGATAAATTTTTATATCGGAATCATGTCTGTATATTTGTGAAAAAAGGTTATTTACATGTGCATATGTAGGTATATGTGTATGAAAAAAATTATCAAAATTAAGTAGTTAACTAAATTTGTTAGAATATCAAATGTATACTATATATAGTTCAAACAAGCATACATTTACCCAAAATAAAATGGAAAAATATGATAATCTAATGGCTGCATTTTCTTTAATGTTGGGTAGCCGAATAGTCTTTTCATATTTCTAAACAAACTTCAACTAATTTTTTTTTAGTTTTATAATGAACTTTAATGAACCAAATATGTGTTATTTTGGTCGACCACTTTTTGCCATTTTTTCGCTACAGACTTTATTCCATTAGTGTAAAACGTTTCTGGTTTCTCGGCGAAAAACTGGCACAAATAATTTTTACAGGCTTCTCTTGAAGCCAACTTTATTCCATTAAGGGAGTTTAGCATTGACCGAAATAAATAGTAGTCCAACGATGTAAGGTCAGGGCTATATGGTAGATGCATCAAAACTTCCCAGCCAAGTTCTTCCAGTTTTTGCCGAGTCATCAAATGTTTGTGTGGCTTAGCGTTGTCTTGATGGAAGACGATGCCCTTTCTGTTGATCAGTTCTGGCCGTTTTTTTCTATTTCTCGCTTCAATCTCATCAGTTGTTGACAGTAAAATATAGAATCAATCGTTCGACCAGACTGATTCCTTTCCAATCCCACCAAACACTCAACATAACCTTTGGAGTCGTCAAGCCTGGCTTTGCGACCATCTGTTGAGCTTCTGCATGCTTGGACCATGATCTTTTTCGCACATTATTGTCGTATTTGATTCACTATTCGTCTCCTGTTACAATTCGCTTTAGAAATGGTTCGATTTCATTTCGTTTCAGCAATAGCAGATGTTAATTCGGTCCATAAAATTTTTCACAGAAAATTTCTGCGGTACCCAAACATCGAGCTTCTTTTTGAAACCAGCCTTTTTTAAATAGTTCTAAACCGTTTGATGATGAATGTTAAGTTCCTTAGCGATATCATGGCTGCCTTTGTGACGGTTCTGGGCAATCTTATCCATAACCCCATCGACTTTTTCAACGATAGGTCGACCAGAGCGGACACACCGAAATGTCCAGAACGCAAGCAAGCGAATCATTGTTTTGCTACACGAACTGATACAGCATCGTCTCCGTAAACTTCACAAATTTCATTGGTGGCTTTCATGACATTCATCCTTTTTTTACAGAAAAATTTCAAAATATTGCTAATTTCCTCATTATTTTCACTTATTTTGAACAGCTGTAACTGTTTTTTCAACTTCTCCGAATTTACCTTTTTTTTTGGTTTTCCAATACTACAGTATGACACAATGTGATTGGTAGCACTGGAGATATACAACTGCAACGACATTTATTGACAGTTTTTTTATATTTACAAAGTTTAACTTTTCGAGAATATGTCTACAAGAGGACTTTTCCAATTTCAAAATATTTTCGCAGATATATGTAAGTATTAGCTGACCCGGCATCCAAACTGGTTCGGCCGGAACTGAAATTTTTTCAAAACCATACCCAAAACACCACAAGGTCTGCTGGGCCGATTTGCGTGAAATTTTTAGAGAGTCTTCTTTACAGATTTGTAAATGTCTGGAACTATCCGCATCCTCCAATTTAAGTTTTCACTATTTTGAAAATTTATAAAAATTCGAAACAATAAAAAAGAATTTCGCAAATCCAGGCAATGTGAGTTTATTCTAGATTGAAACTTTTTTTTTGGTTTCCGATATCTAGTAGAGTTAAATATCGTAGGTATGATCACGTGTCAATTTTTTAGATTCATCCTTAATCCGCTACTAATTTATGAAAATTATGAAATTTTATTTTTACACTTTTTCCGGTATTCTTACATTGTTAATACATAAAGAACAAGTAAAAATGGATAGTAAAATGTTACGGGTCGTTTTCACAACAGCTCAAAAATTAGCTGTATGCCTCCAGACAAGAATACCCCATTAATTACCACATATGCACGTATTTGCTGTTATTTAATTACTCATATTAAAACAAAAAACTAGCAAATAATTAGTAATTCATTAATACCGATAACACCGAATTATTGCTGATTAAGCAAGCAATAAAAGACATTTAGATTAACCACTAAAACTGTAGATTTAAATCGGCTTATCAGCCACTAAATACCTGATAAAATTCGAAATAGTCTACGAATACTACTTAAGCATTTAAATTACCTCCGCTGAAGTTAGTTAAGCTTTAACTGCCACTATGAGGAACCACTTAATACTTTTGGCCATATTAGCCATTCTTATGGCCATCGTCAGTGCAACGAAAGTGCGTTACGATAATTACAAGGTCTTTAAAATCAGGACACAAAATCTAGAACAACAAAAATGGATAGAACAGTTAGCTGACGAGTCAAATAATGTAAGTTTTTAATTTGCGTATTAATTTGTGGAAAGAAAACTCTAAAAAAAATATGGACACAATATTGACAGTTTAATTTGTGGCACAGTGGCCAAGGAGAGGTCCACATAATGGTCAGTCCACAAAAATTGATATATCTACAAAACTATACACGATCATTTAATATGCCGTTAGAAGTCATGGTTTCTAATGTACAAAGGTAAATTTTAAAAACATTATTTTATGGAAAAACACGACAATAAAAAATTGTGTGTTCAAAGTCTTATTGATGGTGAGCAAACCCCTAAAACGGCAGACGATCTTGACGATTTCGGTTGGACGCGTTATTATCCCTTATCAGCTATTGAGACTTACTTAGACGACATACTTGCCAAATACCCGGAAGTTACCAGTCACATAGATATTGGCACATCCTTTGAAGGACGCAGGATACGCGGTATTAAAATCTCTTATAAGGAGGGTAATCCTGGCATATTTATTGAATCGAACATACATGCACGTGAATGGATAACATCGGCGACGGCCACTTGGTTAATTAACGAGTTACTCACTTCCGAAGATGCAAGCGTGCGAAAATTGGCTGAGAACCACGATTGGTATATTGTACCAGTTCTGAACGTGGATGGTTTTGTCTACACACATGAAACGGTAAATGAGCTTTCTATTTAAATGCTGATAAATTCAATTTATATGAGAATAGTAAAAAAATATCAACTTTCAAAAAACAAAAAATTAGGATCGCATGTGGCGCAAGACCCGACAGCCTGTAAGCACCTCATCTTGCATTGGTGCTGATCCCAATCGTAATTACGATTCACACTGGATGGAAAATAATGGTGCTTCCGCGAATCCTTGCAGTGAAACTTATGCCGGTACACACGCTTTCTCAGAGCCAGAGATTCAAGCTCTAGCCAATTACGTAGCAAGCATTAAGGAACGTCTGAATATTCTGTTGGCCTTTCATTCATATAGTCAAGTGTTGCTTTCACCTTATGGCTGGACCGAGACGCCCCCAGACAATTTTGACGATTTGATGGCAGTAGCGGAGGCTTATTCGGATGCTGTCGAAAAGTTACCCTATAAGACGAAATATACTTATGGCACTTCAGCCGGTGCAATGTGTAAGTATGAGATATATAACGGCCAAATAACTATCCATAGTTTCTATTTGAACAACACTTTATTTTATTAAATTTTTTACATACTTTTTGTTTTTTAAGATTTCGCTTCTGGCGCAACAAATGATTGGGCCTACAGTGAACAGGACATCCAGCTTTCCTATACAATAGAGTTTCGCGACACAGGACGCTACGGTTTCATTCTACCTCCAGTACAGATAATACCACATTGTGAGGACACTCTTGCCGGTTTGTTGGCATTTGTAGAGAAAGCTGATGAATTGGGCTATCTGAAAGTTAAATACACATAAAATGTCGACCGCTATTAATGAGACACGTAAGAAATTTCGAGTTACAAATTAAACAAAAAATAATAATAAATAAATATTAAATGAAAATGATGTTCGCTTTATTCATTGACACTGTTTATTTGTCAGTCTCGCTTCTTTAATCCAAATAATGAACTTTGTATATCGAAAAAAATAGTAAACGTTTCCCCATCTTAAAACCTATATCGAAAACAATTTGCTAGAAAACTTTTCATAGTTTATTGAACTGAGTTGAAGAGTGATCCATTTCGACGATCCCTTCTTTTTAAAGAACAATTATAGAAACTTCAAATTTAATGGGGAATGTTTGCTATATATCGAAAGAACATTTTTTGGAATTTACTTTTTGAAGACTATCTCTTTCAAATGTTTGCTGCGGCTAAAGTCAAGTCGTTCCTTACATCAGTCCGAGTCGCTGCGAACGGCGCCGAATCGACTTTCTGCTATATTTTCTTCACTGTGTGCTGAACGTGGTCTATTCGGACGAATATTATCTAATAATGAATGCAGGGTCTCAAGATCGCCGATTGTGTTGATCATAAGTTGCAGCGTGCGAAACATATCTTTTACAGAGCGTGAATTTTCGTAAGAAAGTTTAACGATTTGTAAACGTTGTTCAGGCGTAAGTCTTGCCATGATGAATACCAAACAATACTGAACAAAAATAACCTGACAACTTGGCACGACTCACGCGCGATCTGTCAAAAAAGGCTATTGAGAAAAGTACCTCTACTTGGATCAGCCATTAGTAACAACTTGAGTAAGAACCACAAAAGAGCAAATGCTTTCAATGAATTTCAGGTACTTCTTTTTTTCGTAGATCACAAAACACGTCTTTGTGACGTTCTAATTCGAGGATATCTCAACCTTACTTGACTGTTTTGGTTAGTGCCAGTTCTTTACAGCAAATGAAAGAAGCAGTTTTACGACTATAAACATTATTCCGACATCTCTAACTAAATCTTCTCGACAACCACTTATTACCCAGCATATTTTTGTAATTTTCTGACCAATTACTTTTTCTGTTTTCCCCCCAACTTATTAAAATATTACAGTGTGCACTGAGCTTAATACCGTTTACTTATCTTTATAAAGTTTTGGATTAATTTATGTTCAAATACAATGAAGCAACTATTCTCCATTAATTTTATAAGAAATTCAAAGTTTCGATAAGGCGAATCTAGTGATTACGGCATGTACTTAAGTGCTTCTATTATGCGAGCTGCAGTTAGTTAAGCTTTAACGGCCAACTGTTCAAGATGAAGAGCGAAATATTTGTTTTGGCCATTTTAGCCATGCTTATGGCCATCGTCAGTGCAACGAAAGTGCGTTATGATAATTACAAAGTCTTTAAAATCAGGACACAAAATCTAGAACAACAAAAATGGATCGAGCAGTTAGCTAGCGATTCAAAGAATGTAGGTTTATAATTTATAATTTAATTTATTGCATGAAAAATTATAAAGAAACTATTCATAAATCATTGACAGTTTAATTTGTGGCACAGTGGCAAAGGAGAGGTCCACATAATGGTCAATCCACAAAAATTGATATATCTACAAAATTATACACGATCGTATAATATGCCTTTTGAAGTCATGGTTTCTAACGTACAAAGGTGAATATTAAATACACTTATTTGTAAAAAAAAAACAACAATAACACAATTTTTGTTTCAAAGTCTTATTGATGGTGAGCAAACCGCTAAAACGGCAGATGATCTTAACGATTTCGGTTGGACGCGTTATTATCCCTTATCTGCAATTGAAACTTTCATAGACGATATACTTGCCAAATACCCCGATGTTACCAGTCAAATAGATATTGGCACGTCTTTTGAAGGACGCGAAATACGCGGCGTTAAAATATCTTACAAGGAAGGTAACCCAGGTATATTTATTGAATCGAACATACATGCACGTGAATGGATAACATCGGCGACGGCCACTTGGTTAATTAACGAACTACTTTCTTCAGAAGATGCAGATGTTAGAAAATTGGCCGAGAATCACGATTGGTATATTGTGCCAGTTCTGAACGTGGATGGCTTTGTCTACACACATGAAACGGTATAATCCATTGTACCACATCACTAAAGAAATAGCACACATTTAACACGAGCATATGTATTTTTAGGACCGCATGTGGCGTAAGACTCGCCAACCGGTAGAGGGTTCGAGTTGCATTGGTGCCGATCCGAATCGCAATTACAATTCACATTGGTTGGAAAGTGGCGGCGCTTCCTCGAATCCTTGTGACGAGACATACGGTGGTCCACAACCATTTTCGGAGTCGGAAGTTAAAGGCCTTGCCGACTATGTCACGAGCATTAAAGATCGCATTAATATTTTCCTCGCTTTTCATTCATACAGTCAGGTTTTACTTACACCTTATGGTTGGACAATAGATCCCCCCACGAATTATGCTGATTTAGTTGCCGTGGCGAAGGCGTATTCCGATGCAGTACTCCAGTTGCCTTATAAAACAAGTTATACTTACGGCGCAACAGCTGATGTGATGTGTGAGTATGAGTGGGGTTTCATTTTTGTGTTCAGTATAGCTCTAAGTTTTCAATTTTTAATTTCGTACAGATTTCGCCTCTGGTTGTGCCAATGACTGGGCCTATAGTGAGGCAAATATTCCGCTTTCCTACACAATTGAATTCCGTGATACAGGGCGCTACGGTTTCATCCTACCTCCAATACAGATATTACCACATTGTGAGGATACTCTTACTGGTTTGTTGGCACTTGTGGAAAAGGCCGACGAATTGGGTTACCTCGAGCCTAAATACACATAAGTTGAGAGGCTAAAATTTATACACGATATATGTAAATTTTTATATGAAATGAAATGAATAAAATAATATATTAATAAAAAAGTTGAGTTATGTCCTTTTTATGCTTACTATGTATTAAAATGATATTTTTTTGTCAATCTGCTGACAAATCTAATTTTCTAAAGACCTACTTTTTCCCAAATATATGTATGTATAAAGATATTATTACTAACTATGCTTCTAAAAAGAATTCTCACATCGACCCACAAAATAAAAGGTTCCCTAATTAGAAGACGCTATACTTAAAGTTAGACAAAGCTTTTAATAAATCTAGCAGACCAGTGCCTGATAAAAATATAATTTTTGCATTCTTGACGAAACTGAAAGCATAAATCAGGACGCAACTGACACAGAACCTTGTTTTAAAACATAACTAAAAGTACAGTCCTTGGCCGGATAAAATCCGGGTCGATTTAGGTAGCGTAGAACCGGCTGTTGTGAGAGCAGAACCATAGCTATAGACTTGCTATCTCTGTTTCCCTGGTAGAAAAACTCCTTTCTTAGTTATTTTTCATTGCGACAACACATACGGATATGAAGCATTTGATTAATATTTCAAGGGTCTTAACTTATCGCAAGGCGTACGTACATATATTCTAATGCGTTTAGAAAAATAATGTATATGATAATTAATTCTTAAATACCTTGATAATGTGGTCACATAGTTATCAGGAAATATAAATTACGCTTATCGATTATAATCTTCAATTAGATTGTAGGTATTTCCCAATTCTTCAATCCACTTGTGCTTTTAGTCGTAAGTCAACCCTTTTCGAGCAGCCAGACAAAATGAAAGTTTCACGGGTAATGTTAGTTTTCGGATTTTTAGCCGTATGCTTGGTGCTAGCTGATGCATCCAAAGTGCGCTATGATAACTTTAAGGTTTTCAAAATTCAAACTGCAAATGCAAAACAACGTCAAGTCATCGAGGGATTGGCGGAAAACGTGAAAGGAGTAAGTACAAGGATCGCTATATATATATGTATATATAATAAAAACATAGTAAAAAGTACGTACGTGAAAATGAAATGAAGTAAGGGAGCTTTGTGTGAAGAAAGGGATATTTACGAGGTGAAGAGATTTGTTTGATAAGTGGACACAAAGCTATAAAATTAATTGCAGTGTGGGTAATAGGTTCAATCTATTATTTGGATTGGAGATACTTATATACAATTTATATTTAACTATTGATACAAAAAAACTAGCCATAATTTCATACAATCCCTCAACGAATACCAGTATCTTCATAATCCTTCAACGTATACTCATACCAGACAAGCTTCATATAATCCTTCAGCGAGCACCCATACTTTCATATAACATACAAGTTTTGTCCGACGACTGTACTTCGGTGCTTGTGCACACCGACTGGATTCGGGAGAGGGCGTTCCTAGCTAACGAACGAGCAGCTCTTCAGTTGCGTCTGAGCACCTGGAAAGTCAGAAGAAACATTTTCACGCGACGTGTTTCTGTGAGTGGTGCAAGCCGAAAATGCAGCGTTCATTAGAGCAGAAGAATGCGATTAAATTCTATGTGGAACTCGATAATTCTGCGACAGAGACGTTTGCTTCAACAAGAAGTGCTGTGTTTCGGTGGCACCAGGCCTTTTTGGAGGGCTGACGAATGAGCAAATCCAAAATGAAAACGATACTTATTGTTTTTTTGATATCAAAGTCATCGCCCACCATTAAGTTGTTTCTCCTGCACAAAGTTTCAACGCCAAGTTTTACGTGGAAGTCCTCAAGAGACTCAAACAAAGGGTCAATCAGGTCCGACAGGACATCGCAGCCGATTGGAAGTTGCGCCACGACAACACCTCGGCTCACACGGCCTTTCTTGTGTACAGCTATCTAACCAAGGCCGGCATCCCATGCCCTATTACTTTCTTTCCGGGCAAACCCTGTATTCGTTATTCTTACATACATTGAACGATGTTTTATCGACGAAGTAAGTCGAATTCCATCACGTATCGGTCATATAGATATCTATAGGAATGTTGCTACCACTTTTTATGCGATTAGCTAATAATATTTATTTTACCAATTAGTTTAATTTATGGCACAGCGATGATAAAGAAGTCCATATAATGGTAAATCCAGAAAAGCTTATTTATCTACAAAATGTTACACGTTCCTATCAACTACCGTTCCAAGTGATGGTCTCAAATGTACAGAGGTACGTATAGTAACTAAATAATATGTAAAAACTGGTGTTCAGATACAACCAATTCAAAAAAAAAAAAACAAATCTGACCTCAAAAGTAGCAAAGATTTTTTAAATATAATACTTCTTACAAACTTTTAAACTTTAATCACACCGAAATTTCTTAAATTAACAGTCTAATTGACAATGAGCAGCCCACTAAGTCTACCGATGATCTGTCCTTTGGTTGGACGAGTTATTATCCCTTATCAGCAATTGAAGCTTTCTTAGACGACATACTTGCCAAATACCCCGAAGTTACCAGTCACATAGATATTGGCACGTCTTTTGAAGGACGCCAGATACGCGGCATTAAAATCTCTTATAAGGAGGGTAACCCTGGCATATTTATTGAATCGAACATACACGCACGTGAATGGATAACTTCGGCTACGGCGACATGGTATATCAACGAGTTACTCACTTCCACGGATGCTGATGTGCGTGAGTTGGCAGAGAGTTATGACTGGTATATTGTGCCAGTACTCAATGTAGATGGCTTTGTCTACACACATGAAACGGTATAATCCATTTTACAACATCAGTGAAGAAATAGCACATATTTAACACAGGCATATATATTTAGGACCGCATGTGGCGTAAGACTCGTCAACCAGTGGAGAGTTCGAGTTGCATTGGCGCTGATCCGAATCGTAATAGTGATTCACATTGGATGGAAAGTGGTGGTGCTTCCGCAGATCCGTGCAGTGAAACTTATGCCGGCACTCATCCTTTCTCAGAGCCAGAGATTAAAGCTATTGCCGATTACATAACCAGCATTAAGGAGCGCATAAATATTTATCTCGCTTTCCACTCGTATAGTCAAGTGCTGCTTTCACCGTATGGACACACAACTGAGCAAGCCGATAACCACGATGATTTAATGGCTGTGGCTAAGGCTTACTCAGACGCTGTCAAAGCGTTGCCTTACAACACGGAATACACGTATGGCACATCAGCGACGGCTATGTGTAAGTATGACAAGTGGAGTTTATGAAAGTAGTTTTAAAGCATTATATTAGTAGTGTAGTGCATAAATAGTTTGGAGGCATATATTGACGTTATATATTTTTTGTCATTGTTACGTAGATTACACCACCGGTTCCACCAGAGATTGGGTTTATAATGAACAAGGCATACGTATTTCTTACACCATCGAATTCCGTGATACTGGACGATTTGGTTTTATCTTGCCGGCAATACAAATATTGCCACATTGCGAGGATACACTAGCGGGTATTTTGGCTCTAGTAGAGAAAGCCAAGGAATTGAAATATTTGGAATTAAAATATACAATTTAAAGAAAAATGAAAATTCTAGAATTTTTGAAAATATAAATTTTATTAAAATTAATAAGTGGATTTTCCATTGATCATTTGTTTCTGCATGAGATGAATGACCTCCTCTGTGAATAATCAAAATGCTCCTTTCTCGTTTACTTCAGAAATCTATTCGCTTAGCAACACCCTGACGTACTTTCAATTCGCCTATTTATATACATATATTAATATTATAATGAAGTAGCTTATAACAGTTTTAGGTAGCTAGGTATGTAGAGTGGCTGTCGGACGACGCACCTAGGCTCATATAAAATATATCGTAAGACCAGCGCGACTAAAAACCTTTCTCTCTATTATCTCCTCTCTGAACCACTCCATTATTTTGATGAAGTTCGAATGCGAAAAGTTTCATTTGTGCAAACTCCGAAACATTGTTAACAAACCCGCGGCGTAAGTTGCGATTCTTATACTATACATACAATGTCTTACATTCGCATAGATGATGTTTTATAGTCTCCTCTTCTTTCTTCTGACAGCTTATACAATAGTCATTATTCTGTCAATTAGAGTGACCTGTTAGCACTCCTACTGGAATTCTTGTGTCATTTTTTTTTCAATTTTCATATGCAACCCATATTCCACTCATCCATCCATTAAGTCGAGGATTACGTCCACCGAGCCTTCTCTATATTTATAACATGTCGAAAAAATTTCTACAAGTAGCCGGAGGTATATAAATTTTCACCTTTCCGAAGTCTAATTGTAGGGTAGTACCTGCTGTGGCTACTTCATCTGCTTCTTAGTTATCAGGGTTCTCACTATGTCCTGCAACCAATTGCATTTTTACCGTGAAATATAGTAGGATTAATAAGAGATCAATGCATTCCATCGATATCTTTGTCAAAACCGTAAGACTAACTTAAGAGATTTCAAAGCCGTTTAGTTATCTTTATATATGTATATGGTAAATATATTACTTGTTGTGTGTACACTCCTGGTCAATACAAGAAGACTTTCTTTTGGATAACCTATGGTTTTGGTCTTATAAGTTTGAAAGAGTCTTCAAATTTTTTTTAGTATAAAGACGTATGGTCTCTGGTAAGATTGAGTCTACTATAGAGGCATTTATGACGTCTATTAACTAACACCATATTCTCACAGTAAAACTTGTTTGTATCGCAATTGTTCTATTCCGTGTTCTATTTATTGTTTTTTATTCTCAGAACAGTAGGTTTTGTTATCCCAACTCATATCTCTCTCACTGTACGAGATTAAGTATTACTTATTACTACATTGCATTATGGATATATACTATACATATATATATGGGGTCTCTATTTCTCTTTAAAATATTTGATATAAGAAGTAAGCAAATCATCCATTTTGTAGCCTTGTGTGGTGGTACAAAGCAATTTCGAAGCACCAATCATATTACCAAAACGCATATGAAAGTATGTATTGCCTGAGCTCCAGAAACTTAAATCGCCATAACCGTAAGACTGCAGTATATCCTGGATATAAGTTTTCAAATTAAATATACGAAGAAACATATTTTATTTCACCCACCTTCGTTTCTGGCTGAATAATGTGAAACCCACGTTTATTTATTGCAATCAATATAGTGTCGGGCAAATTCTGGTCGCCACTCTGCTTCACTAAAAAGAATGTCGAACCAAACATTTGCTGCGCTGCTAAATGGCTGAGAAAACGTTGTCTCGCTTCCCATTCATCGACATGCTCTTCCAGCAGGCCACTTACACATTGTATTATACGTGGGCGCCATTGGGTAACTTTCAGAAGGATTATAAGATCTTCGGGCACCAAATGTGGCAACACATCACCGATCTTATGCAAATGCGTTGTACTCGTGCCAAAGCCAACTATGTAAATTAAACCAGCCATTGTGATCGCCAAGTCTTTATCCACTTTATAATAGCCACTCAAATATTTGGGTACTTCTTGTGGATAGTAAAAAATCATATCGGCATTACGATCCCGACCGGGCACCACATTAAACCAGAGTTTTTTCATGAAATACAGTTGATACTGTAATGCGACTTGTGTTCGTGAGCGACGGGGTAAATTCAACCTCATCCACTCCTCCAATTCGTTAATGAAATCGAATGCGAATTCCGTTTCCGGCATGGAAAATACTTTATTGCCGATTTTCACAAAGAGTGAAAATCCTTCGCAAGATTTGAGTTCAAAACGTTTTGCAACGTCTTGTGTGACGTGGGCAGCGCGTGTAAAGGATTCAATTTCAAAAGCTTCCACGCTGCCATCCGGAAAGTATATCTAGTTGTTGAAAAGTGGGATAATACCAATTAATAAATGTTTTAGTTATCAACATGTGAGCGCGCACCTTATGATAAATATGCATGAAACGTTGCTGTATCCCCTCCACTTCAATGGCATGTGGTGGTCGTTTGCGCTGTCCGTTCGCCAGCGTGCGTTTCAAGCGTTTTAGCGACTCCGCTGCCAAAATATGAGTCCGTGTGTTTAAAAACTCAAGCAGCTCTTTCATAACCAATGAGCTGGGGTACATGACGCCCGTGGCTAAATACATCAGATCCCAACCGCGTTCCTCGCTGTGTTGCAAACGATTGGCCGTCAACTGTTTCATCAGCTGGCAGTAGAGCTCATCGCAGAGCGTTTCACACTCTAAGGCGTGTTTGAAAATGAAATCGGTATTTATGCTCTGATTACCATGTGGCGTGTCACCCATGTACTAAAAAAGAGAAAGTATTATAATTAAGTCTTAATTGAAGTCAATTAGTAGTTGTTTGAAGAAAAAAGGTAAACGTTTTTGGTATAGCAATCGAAAGATAATATAGTTATAAAAATCATATATTTGTCTATGTCTCTTGTAGACTTAGGCTTAATTGGCAATTCCCTAATTGAGTCAGTTAGTGTAACAATTTGCTAATTTAATTAATGGAGTATCTAAAACCTGATCCTCACTCTAGTGCATATAGACTTAATTGGCAATGCCCTAATTGAGTCAATTAGTGTAACAATTAGCTCATTTACTTAATAAAGTATCTAAAAACTGATCCTCACTCTAGTGCATATAGGCTCAATTGGCAATTGCCTAATTGAGTCAATTAGTGAAACCAATAGCTAATTTATTTAAAGGAGTATCTAAAAACTAATACTCAAATACCTTCAGAATATTGTAAAATATTACAAGCGCTTTTTGGAAATTCTCTGGATCACGTAAAAGCACTTTCAGCAGTGGAGCTTTCAGCATGTTGTATGAGTGTTGCCATAGCTCATCATTTGTGGACTTCACTGTATGCAGTTGTGCCTGTGATGGCCAGCCGTTGCTAAAAAACACGTATCAACCATGCGTAAATAGAAATATATATTTAAAGTTAATTTGACTAACATTATCTCATCACGAAAATGATCTGCTGCAAATTTTCTCAATGTATGCATACGTTGGCGCTGTATTGTGGTATATTTTACCGATTTTAAATTTCGTTTGTGCACGCTTTCAGCGCTCTCTTTGTATAACTGTAATAACTTTGTTGATGGTTTCACTAGTGTTGCTAGTACGCTTACCACTTCCACCGGAAATTCGCCCAACTCGTCGTTACAGATTCCTGGCAACCATCGCTTCTTACCCGCCATTACTTGCGCACCTGTGATATCAGCATCGAATTGCACCAGATCACCTTTTAGTAAGAATAAACGTCCTTCACGGTCCTCTAATGCCGGCTTGTAATCCTCAATGGCAATACCGTACTTCGAGCGTTCTTTGAGATTTTTCAGCATAAAGTTGATCAACTCCACGATATCTGAGGCTTCATAACATTTGAAGGTGAAATTTTCCTTCTGCACAGTTTCAATATGTAGCTCACTGAGATTCGAGCTCTCAACCGAAACACATGTCACCTGGCAAAACTCAGCATAGGATAGTTCAGCCAAGACTTGCTCTGTTTCGTCGACAAAATAGACACCATTCGAATTGATGGCTATAACTACATTATCTGTTATGAGTTTCGGTCCTGCCGTGCGTACAGCTTCAAAGTATCGTGAGAAATACATGGACCAAGTTAGTTGCGCAAACAAACAGATATCCTCCATAGCTTGTTTCGGTGTACCGGATTTGACATACTCATTGGCGGCAAATGTTTTCATTATGAGCTCTTCCCATATTCTCAAGCTTTTCTCACCGGCTGTCAAGAGATTCTTTGGTACAAAGTCGGGTATGAGTTTACGTAAGACCTGAAAATGTATGATTTCAATAAATTATATCCAAAACCTTCGACAAATTTAAGATTGTTACATTACTATCCATATTTGCTCCCTGTTCCACGTAATATTCAAGTGCACAGATCATAGCTACATCTGTTTCGGTGCGACAGCGATATTCACCAAAATTGAGGCCACGGGTTATCTGAAAAATGTAAAGGTCAGAAAGTCAGAAAGACAAAATTTGTTTCAGAATTTTATACCCACCTGTTTATATATTAAATATGTAGCCAATGGATCCACACTTGGATCGTACCAGGCACTAAACATCTCTTTACGCAAGTACAACTTCCAAGGTGCATTCTTCTCATTCTGGCCCTGTTCCTTAGCATACTGTTCACAGTTGGAGATAGCATCCATTATGTGTTCATTGCCATTACCGAGTGACATGACCTTATCGAAGATTGTGATGACAATAGAGAAGCCGAAATGATCCAAGAGTCCAATATGCTCTGCTAACTGCTGTACTGCTTCCTTTGCTGTGGAAGCTGAGTCCACCTGTAACTTCTTCATTTTGCCATCGGATAGAAATACATTTAACGTGATGGCGGACTTATTTCGGGTTGCCTGTAACTCTAGCCACGATGGGGGTTGTGTACGCGGTCCATTCTGTCATGAATGTATAAGGCAGGGATTTAGATTAATGGAGCAAACAGAAAAGAAACTCTATGAGTTAACAAACAAATAATGGCGTAGTTTAATCATTTACCTTTAGCGTTCGGTCCAAACGATTCTCGCAATACGGCGCATATAACATGGGTCCATGCTGTATAAAGCAACGTAAGAAATGCTCGAAACGTATACTAGGCGGAAAGCAGCCAATGCAGAGAGATAGTAATATCCAACCCTTAGCGAAAGAAGTACGATAAGGATTGTTGGTTAACTGTTTACAGATTTGTGCTAATATCTCATCCCTGAAAACATGAAAATATTAAAATATTCAACATAATAGAATATGCAAGCTTTACCTCAGAGTGGGTCGCAGTATGCCATGTCCAATTATGAAATGCAGCTTCTCCAAATTACTGCTGCGTACATTCAAAACTTGCTTGTAGAACTCGATTTCCTCGGCATTATCTAGTGTCTTACGCAATAGATCCGGCAATTTCGTTTTGCGCTTCAGTGTTTTTCGTATCAAACGTTGATGTTTCGATTCGGTTTCGTTTAACGCAGCGAGTGCCGCTTGAAACTCTTTACTTTGAAGGGCACTTTTCGAGAGTGTAACTGTTAAACGTTGCATAACGCTAGATTTGCCCACAGTGCCTACAAACTCTTTATCAGGATAATTGAGGTGAACGCTTTCCACATCTTCTTCAAATTTTGCCTCGGCCATGTCGCCCATAAAACGCAATATCATTATCCAAATCGCCTGATTTCAACGATAAGTGCAGGAGAAGAGAAGAGTGCAGAATTTTATAGTTAAATATATAACTGCGCCGTCGAGTTAACTCAAAGTCATAGTATTTACCTTGGCGGCAATATCATCCATAGGTAAGTCATGTTCGAGTAACGTTCTCTTTAGCGGCTTTGTACTATGATAACCCGTCGCTTGTGCATTAAAGTAAGTCGCAGCGAATTTGGCAAAGCTATATTCCGATGTATCGATCGTGCTTGTTTCGAGCTTTGGTATGCGTATTGTACCACCCGAAGGCAACGCACGACGCAGCGGCTAAAAAAATAAAACACTTTCATTGGAAACTATAGGCTATAAATAAGCGGAAAACAGTATCGTGAAAGCAATGGTAATAAATAAGGGGTTGTTGGTAAATTCTGGAGATTTTTTCGAAACATTTTTCATAAGCAATTTTTGGGACGGCCTTCAGCTCAGCGTGAACACGGTGGTTGATCGATGGTATACATTGCGTTTTCGGCTTTGAATTGAGTCACAATCGTGGTTAGATGCGATGGCGCATTATCATCGTTTAAATCCATGAATTGTTCTTCCAGAATTCCGGCCGTTTTCGACGGATATTTCCACGCAAACGCCTTCAATACGATGAAATAGAACTTCTTATTGACCGTATGTCTTCCAGAAGCATCTTGATTTTTCAGCAGTTTTTTTGGTCTCGTCTCGTTTTTGCCTCCATTCCGATAATTTTTGACTAGTTTGCATACCAAACTCATAAATTTATGTTTCATTGACGATTTTCAAGCACCATATCCTTCACCTTTTTAATATTTTAATCAGTTGAAGAGGTCGAAGGTCGTCCAAAACGAGACATGTCTTCAAGAATCAACGAAGGCTTTGTAGCACTTGTAGGTTTTGCGTTTGTGATAAAACTGAATCACCGTAAGCATTCGAAATGATTCCACATACGAAATTTTATTGGAAATATAAAATATTAAAAAAATTCTTTGTTCGATATTTTTATCCATTGTAAAAATCGCAACGCACTTCTGAGGTGTACCGACTTAAACATCTGCTGTAAGCAACCTGGATGACAGATCGCGCTCATATTTGGCAAATTAGTTAAAGGCAGTCCAACCAACTTCGAAAATTTTTAAAATATCATTTACCCGGGGACTTTAATTACAATTTTCGGGTGCAATGTATATACTTGTAGAATAGGTATTCACATTCGACCTACATTAATAAAATGTCAGTTTAATATTTCATGTTGCTTGCTGGGTTATTTGTTTATTTAGTTTCCAGACCAAACACTCTATTTATGCTTCAAATTTTATGACAATCCATTTCACACTAGTACGCTGCCATTCGATAAACATAATCCGCTACTGACGCCTATTATTTTAACTGCCACCTGTTATTTTAACTACCAGCTAGTCAAATGTTTACTAACTAGTATTTAGATAAGGAGCGGTGGCCACTGAAGGTAGTTGCAGGTTTTATCAGCGCTATAAATTGATATGGGTGCTAATAAAGCTTTGTTATATGAATTTGGAAATATTTTTTTTAACGCTTGTCGTATTGAACTTCGGTGCTGGCCGTGGTTAGTTTTTGTTCGATTCCAGGACGATAATGATCTCCACAAAATTATTGCAAAATTGGTGGAGGAAATATATTGGAAATACATTCACGCATACTATATATACAACTACTTATTTAAGCTTAATATATTTCTTAGGAAAAGCAAAGGTTTAGTTGTTTTATTTCTCGAGCAGTAAGTAAAAGTTTCGACCTGAGTGGAACACGAAAGTGCTAAGTATTTCATAATGATTTCTAAAAACTATGAAAGGTAAAGGTCAAAGATCTTCGTACACTAGTGGAGAAGCCTTTGAAAATGACAAAAATTGATAGAAGTTCAAGTACGTTGAAGCCCATTTGAGGCGAAAGAAAAAATAGCAATGAATGGAAAAAAATTTACGGACGATCAGAGATCAGGAAGAGAAAAGAGAGGGTTGGTTGAAGTTTTAAGAATTAAAAACGATTTATCTCGATTTACGGAAATAATAAAAAAATAATGCATACATATATTATTATTTGACTTTATTTTTCGCTTACAAAAGAAGAGTTATTACGGATATAAGTATCTCCGGGGAAAAGTGCGTATGTTGGAAAAAGCTTACGGTGATTCAGTTTTATCATAAACACAGGCCTACGAGTGGTGCGAGGCCTTCAAAGACGGTCGAGAGATCATTGAAATCATTACTCGTTCTGGACGACCTTCGACCTCTTCAACTGATGAAAATATTAAAAAAGTGAAAGATATGGTGTTTGAAAATCGTTGGTCAAGTGTTAGAGAGACGACAAGAGAGCTCGACATCTCTCGCGAGCCTATTCGATTGATTTTGGTGAACTCGCCTCCATAAAGCAGCTTTTTCCTTGATCGAGCGAATTCCGATACCACATTCATGGAGAGCATTATAACTGCCGATGTGGTATGGGCTTATGAGTTTGAAATGTAAACAAATCAACTATGGAACCCGTTGTCAGTCGATCGAATATATAAAAATTCGCTGAAAGTGCTCATTAAAAGTGTTTCGAGGACTGGAAAAATCGTATCTGCACATCCTTCGACTTGAAGAAAAAAGAGATGAGACGGGAACGGTAAATTTGACTGGTGGAAAAATACCGCTAATTGAATACGTTGGTCATTACTAATGTATGTATAATAATAATGACTTGCATGACTTGCATGACTTAAAATGCGATTATCAAACTTTTAATTAAAAATTCCTAATATGCTCAGATAATTGATAAATAAATTTGTAAATAATTAGCATTAACTAATGTGAAAAGATGATAACTGCGCTTCAAAAAAGAAAACAACAACAATTGTGAATACATGCCAAAACTACTAAAACAAAAGCAATAGAAACGGTTAAAACTCTAGACACATGTATATGTATCTGGTGGAGAGCGAGGAGTGGTAAGTACAAGCGCAAATTCAGTGCAAAAACAATGTAATAAAAAATGATGAATTTGCAGAAAATCTCTGAATAAATATGAATTGACGTAGAATTTGTTGCCAACGAAATTAGATAGAGGAGTATTCTAGTCCATTGGCATGAAGTTCAAGTAATTTTTGAAGGTTGTAAAAAAATATCCATTTTTCTATTCATTATTTTTGAATATTATCACAATACAGAAAAATATCAAAAATTAAATAAAGCTAAACATTTCCAGCTGATAAAGAGGGATGTCATCAAATATCAGCACGTGACCATATCTACAATTTCAACCCTGTTAGCAATATGAAACAAACAAAATTACTAAACTTGAATATTGTTGCAATATCTTGAATAACGGAAAAGTTTAAAAGAATTAAAAAAAAAATCAAATTTTGTACCACTTTTTTTTACTTTAAAAATAGTTATAATTGAAATTAGAGGATATGGATAGTTATAAATATAGAAAGGTCCATTAAGAGTACACTCCAAAAATTTCATATGAATTGGTACAGTAGAACCTGAGGACCCATATTTTCGTTTTGAAAAAGATAAATGCGTTTAAAGTCTCAAATCCGTTCGAACATGTTTGGGTCATCAGGGTCATCATGGAAATGCCTCTATCATCGAAAAAATTTGAATTTCGAAAAATCTTCTGGTAGACATATTCTTGAATAGTTAAACTTAGGAAACATAAAAAAACGATTTTTTTTAATTTCTAGACTGGAATATACCTTTAGATTTAATTAAATTTTTACAGCCGTTTTTACAAGCAAATTAATTGAGAAATAACTTTGTCCATACAAAAAATTCATTTTCATATTTTTTTCCAAAAAACTAGTTTTAGAAAATCTTTGATAAAGCATATCACATGTATTTTAAATACTGAGCGCAGATGTTTCAAAAATTTGATAAGCAAAGGGGTTGACCTTTATACACCAAAAGAAATCAATTTTTGTGCCCGATAAGGCGAAAAAAACTAAAACCAGTGCCATTAGGATTCAAAGAGTGAAGCAAAGAAATAATTAAAACCCAAAGATATTCAAAAAAGATAAAAATAGCAAAAAGAAGGTTACGAAAGTTGTACGAACGTTTTCTAAAAAATTCTGTAGAATGCATAATAATGAACGATGAAACATTTGTAAAAATGGACTAGAGTCCAGGTCCCCAATTTTATACGAAACCAAAAGGTACTTTCGACCAGTCAGTGTCCAAAATTGAAATAAAGCAAGTACGGAAGCGCTAACTTCGGGTGCAACCGAAAATTTTATGCTCTTGCAACTTACAACAATGAAAGTCAGGGAAATATTTTATGGTGTAAAACGTCAACATGAGAATCGCAATCTAAGCAATTTAATACATATGGTAGTCGAAAAAGTCTTTT